>NW_019949219.1:21732-28522 GCF_002910315.2 Salvelinus sp. IW2-2015 | reverse complement strand
GTCTGAATATTTATGTTAAATGTTATATTTCAGTTATTTATAAATTTGCAAACATTTATAAAAAATGTCTGTTGTTTTGTCGTTATTTATTGTGATGTCGTTATGGTATTGTGACGTCATAATGGGAATTGCTGATGTCATTATGCAAAAGTTTCCAAAACTGTTCAAATAATTGTCCGTGCGGAGTTAATGTGTGTAGAATAATCTGAATAGAGTAGGTGTTGGATATATACCCAAATGTTGAAATCCAATTTTAGAGCGCATAAGCCCGATGGAACAACGTAATAGAATGGGTGAGAGCCACAAGGTCGAAGGAGGACTGTAGAATACTTTTACCGGAATGACCCTATCTTTGATGAGCAGGTGCCATCAAGAATCGTTAGATGTAGTTTCTTCTGATTCGACCAATGTACTAAACTGCTCCATTTAGTAAAAGAAGTGCGTCCCTCAGTTTTTAAAAAATGAGACGACGTGTTAAATATGGTACTTGCAATCTGAGCTATATAGATTCTCATTCTAAAGATGTCTGCAAAAGACACCCCAAGCTTCCAATGGTATTACATGATCATCTCTCTACAGTGTTGAACACATTTTATTTTGGTTATTGAACTACAGAAGTGGAATGGATCAACACCCGGAATTGGATATGTAGCACCAGGCTTTAAGACATAGTTCTCAGCTGGTAACAGGGTCTATCATTCTGTGATCATGATAAACTATCAGACATGTGATATGTGACATTATGGATGTATGCTGGAATAGTACACAAAGAGTGATAGAAAAATGCGAACCGTAATTTCTCCTAGCGATGTTTGTGTAAAGATAGTCAGGTATCATCGCAGTGTCTCTTGCAGCGAGGCCACTCAGTGGGGAAACCCTGCCTTAAAGTGATTGCGGCCTAAACCACTCTGCCTTAAGTAGCTGCCTTAAGCACCTTGCCTTACATGAGTCATAGATGCTTGCCATTAAGCACCTGCTCTTACACAGTGATGCTCTCAGAATAAAAAATTCATTCAGCAGAGTTTTGAAAGTGGTGCTCAAGGAGGCCAGCAAACGGGTCCCAGTTTGGTGTTACGTATGTCATTCCAGTTGGGCTGTACTATGTCATCCAGTTGTTACTATGTCATCCATTGTGTACGCAATGTCATCCGTTGTGTTACAATGTCATCCAGTTGCTAGTTACTACGTCATCAAGTGTTGTACTACGTCATCCAGTTGTGTACTACGTCATCCAGTTGTGTACTATTCATCCAGTTGTGTACCAATGTCACCAGTTGTGTACCAGTTGTGTACAATGTCATCCAGTTTGACAAGTCATTCCAGTTGTGTACTTACGTCATCCAGTTGTGTACGAAGTCATCCAAGTTGTGTACTATTTGTCATCCAGTTGAGAGTGGTACTATGTCGACTCACATTCAAACTATGTCTCTACATGTTCCTGTGCGGCAAATATGTGAGTAATATCACTGTTAATGTTATAGCGCAATTTGATATGTTACAGGTAATACAATGTTCGATTACAGGAAATGTTACGCCATTTATTGTGCTTAAGTCGCCCCAGACTGTGTCTTTAAATTTGTTTGGAAAAAAAGACACATTATAAACAAAATTCACCCCATTTTTGTGTATATCCAATTGATAGTTTAATGATGATTTAGAGTTCATCTCTATTGCTTGCACACTCCAATAGTAAGCTGGGTTAAGGCGCGATATCATGTTTAGAATATTCACCACACACGAACACATTGACCCGCCAATCCGCTTGCTGACTGGTAACACAGCTGCTTGTTTTAGCCAGGAAGTCAGACTGTTACCTAGTGTATGTTCGAAATAGGAAAACAACATGATCATCGATCTGGACCAACATGTCCTGAATCATATCAACTTGCAAGGCGCTAAGGCCCTTCCACAAAGCGCGAATATCATACTACGCAGCTAACCGACGGCGCATGTGGACTTTTCCTATTGTTGCACTCCCGTGTTGGAGCTCTTTCTGGGTTTCAGTCCTCAGGCCAACTAGCAATGCCGTTGTCTTAGACCTCACAGAGAAACCAAACGTACATTCGTTACTGCGTTATCTTTCATTGATTCTACCACAATTATAACATGTTGATCCAGTGAAATCCTTCACATGCAGATTCGCGCTATGATCATGAGTGTACATTTTTCGCTACATTGGCGAAATTTATTCTTCCTTATGATTCTCAATCTGGAAAATGATAAAAGTATATTTATCAAATGATCGTAGTAATAGTAGAGTGTGGATGTAACGCAGATGCTAACGATGGTAAGTTCTGTGTACTGTATGTAGTGTGCTCTGTTTGCCTGTGTGAGTGTGAGTGTCGTTGTGTGTGTGCTGGGTGTGTGTGTGTGTGTGTGTGTAGTCTCGATGATTGGAACATCCCGATGTGATGGATGATTGTATGTGTCGTGATGTGATGAGTGTGCCGTGCGTGCCGTGCGGTGCGTGCTGCGTGCGTGGCGTGTTACTGTATGTATGATAGCCTGCCTCGCGTGCTGTGTGTGTACGTGTGTACGTGGTGCATGTGCAGTAGTATAGTCTGATGTACTGTTGTTTATGTATGTGTCCTGCCTGCGTGCCGTGCGTATCGCGTTTCGTACTGTATGTATGTGCCTGCGTATCGTGTGCGGTGTCAAGCTGCTAAACTGTGTTATACGCAAAACAGACACGCGAGGATAGTCGAGCGAGTGAGAACTAGACAACACCAAACATTGGTAATAAAGCCCTCTTCTCTACAGAAGTGAACTATCTGTCTGACCAGGAACACATTCTTGTACGATACTACCAACTTCTCTGATTGTAGACTTTTCTGCTTTTTCAATAGTAGGTTGAATGAGCGCCTGAGCCCTAAAAACCGTCTTTCCCCAGTGTGTGTAGCACTTGTGGTTAGTTCGGCCTAGTGACCCCGACATCACCACCAACCCAATGCCGTCATTCTCGAGAGTATTATACTATTTTCTACCGCCCTGTGGTCCGGAACCCCTAGCCAAAAGCCAAGCGTATGATATTATATTCGCCAACATACTCTCTCTCTCCAGATTTATCCCATACAGAAGCAATGTAAAGGGAGCCGAGACCACCGTCACCATCTAAAACCATCAGCACACATTCACGACATCTACACACACACTACTATCACACAGCACACAACACACACACACACACACACACACACAACACAACACATCACACACACACACACACACACATCATCACCACCATTCCCCTGTACAGAGTCTTCAGTGTGCGTCGCAGGATGATGACATCATGACCGGGGCGTTACTGGAACGGTATGGGAGTAATGCAGCAGAACACACACACTAACACATCGATTTTCTTCTCCTCTGGTACGCCCGAAGTCTTCAAACAGCAAACAGTCTAAGAAGATTGGTATGGCAGCTTTCTGCTAATCGCTGAGTCCACTAAATGGCGTCCTTGTATTTGGATTATGTATTTATACATTTATTCATCGACCTTTAACTCCCACACTCCCTCCTTCCATGCTCCCCGATGCGCTCTAGAGAGAGCGGCGAACGAGGCACCCATTGCGACCCAGGAGTATTGCCAGCGGGGGCTATCTGCGATTGCAACGCGCCAACACGCCCACCAGACACGAAATGTCGGTGTTTTTTCGCCTATGTACACAACCAAGTTTAGGAGATTGAACACATCTGAGACACATCTTTCATAGCGAAGTACTGGGCCTCCTGGTGTGCTCCAAGACCACTGTGACGAGGAGTCTCATCACTATGGAGACCCAGACCAGCAGTCCACCACCAGCAAGACCAGACCAGCAGTCCACCACCAGCAAGACACATGAGCCAGCAGGAGGTTGCCAACACACACGCAGAGACCTCTACCAGCAGACAAGTACTCACTCAACCAGCATGAAGACCAAAGCGAGTGGACAGCAGATCCACACCAGCAGAAGGACCCGGACCAGGACGCGTTACCAGGTCTGTTTTTTGCATAACATGTGTGGGTGATGTCATTTCTTATAGCTATACATTCATTAATCTATTTACTGACTTGACTGAGTTGTTTCTGAAACTCTTCTACTGTGATTGTTTCTCTAAAGTCTAACGTGGTCCACAATGTGTTCTGAAATGTGTATGTATCGTGACCTGTCAATTCTCTGTGTAATAGCGTAGGAGTTATGGTGGATTAGCCATTCGTTGTTAACTCCAACTGGTATCCAGGAGTCAGAGAACACGCGTAAGAGACGTGATCGCCTTGCAGCACGGTCAAAACAGCGCGGCTGCAGTAGTCATGACACCAGCGGAGTGAGCGAGTGTCATCATGTACGAGCGTGACCAGCTTCCAAATATACAGGAAAAGACCTGTTGGTGGAATTACATTCTCGCGCCTCAACTTTCACCGAGGAAGGAGAGATCCAGAGAACCTCCCTTCTGCGATCCCACGACGCGTGGCCAGGATGGTGAGTGGTAACCGGTGTTTCACAAGGTGCGAAAGCCCGTGTGTATCCAACCCAAGAGAGGAAGAGTAGGGGGACGTGGGGCAGGAGCTGGAGGACTCAGTTCGGTAAACATCCTCTATATCGGGACATCACGGAGCAAAAGGGAGGACAATGAGACATGAGGTGGTAGGGAGGAGTTAGGGAGGCAGGGAGGAATGAGGGATCAGGACCCGTGTATTTCTATGCGGTACGTGGGTGTGTAATCTGTGTAGACGGCGAGGTGAGAAGAGAAGGTCCCGCGGCGAGGGCGTTAGAATCAAACTACGAACGAAGTATTGCTGTCACGTCAAATCGGTCATAGCTTGATTAAATATTGTGCTGTTCGACGTACACGGGAAGGCCAGTAGGAGTGAGCCTTTTCTAATGATAGTAATGCATCTTAATCATCAGTATATGTAACTAAATGTTTTGTACTAGTTGCTTACACACTTTCTACTTCAGACCACAGCGGGCCCCCTGGAGGTGGCTTGGAATATCTAACTCTCTTCAGTGAAAACCTGTAGTGCATAACTGGCGGTTTCGTCTCACCACAGCGGGTCAGTATGCAGAAACAATCCTGGAAATTCAACTTTGGCACACTTTAGCGCACCACGTCGTTGCTCATAGTGAGCAGGACTATAGGAGCTGTCTATCATGCATAGTTTAGTCATCCATGAGCAAAATTTCCCTCAGTTTAAAAGGGGTTTTGGCCAGCAGACTCTGTGGTTAAGTTGGCAGTGAAGGAGATGACGAGACAGTCTATTGGACACATGACAACCACTGAGACGGCGATGATGAGGGAGGGAGAAAGAGAAAGGGAGGAAGGAAGGAGGAAGAGAGGGAGGAGGGAAGGATAAAGAGGGAGGGAGGGAAGAAAGAGAGGGGAGGAGGAGGGAAGGGAGGGAGGGAGGGTGAGGGAGGGAGGGAAGGAAGGAAGGGAAGAGGGAGAAAGAGGGAGGAGAAGGGAGGGAGGGAGGGGGGAAGGAAGAGGGAGAACGAGGAGGAGGGAGGGAGGAGCGGAAAGAGAAGGGAGGGAAGCGGAGGAGGAAGTATGAGGGAGGGAGGGAAGATGAAAAGAGGGAGCGGAGGAGAAAGAGAGGAGGGAGGGAGGGAAGGGAAGGAAGAGGGAGAAAGAGGGAGGGAGGGAGGTGAGGGAGAAAGAGAGAGGGAGGAAGGGAGGGAGGAGGAGGAGGAGGGAGGGAGGGAGGGAGGCGAGAAAGAGAGAGAGGGAGGAGGAGTAAGGGAGGAGGAAGGAGAGGAGGAGAAGGAGAAAGAGTAGCGCAAGAGGGAGGGAGGGAGGGAGGAGGAGAGAGAAGGAGGGTTTTACTCAGTACTTTGTTGAAGCATCGTTGGCAACGATTACAGCCTCGAGTCTTCTTGGGTATGACGCTACAAGCTTGGCACACCTGTATTTGGGGAGTTTCTCCAATTCTTCTCTGCAAATACTCTCAAACTCTGTCAGGTTGGATGGGGAGCATTGCCGCACAGCTATTTTCAGGTGTCTTCAGGTGTCTCTAGAGATGTTGTATCGGGTTCAAGTCCGGGCTCTGGCTGGGCCACTCAAGGACATTCAGAGACTTGTTCCAAAGCTACTCCTGCGTTATCTTGGCTGTGTGCTTAGGGKCGTTGTCCTGTTGGAAGGTGAACCTTCACCCYAGTCTGAGGTCCTGTGCGCTCTGGAGCAGGTTTTCATCAAGGATTTCTCTGTACTTTGCTTCATTCATCTTTCCCTCAATCCTGACTAGTCTCCCAGTCTCTGCCGCTGAAAACCATCCCCACAGCATGGTGCTGCCACCACCATGCTTCACCGTAGGGATGTTATTGGCCAGCAGATGAGCTGTGCCAGGTTTCCTCCAGACGTGACGCTTGGCATTCAGGTCAAATAGTTAAATCTTGGTTTCATCAAACTAGAGAACCCTTCCCCAGATTTGTGCCTCGACACAATCCGGTCTCGGAGCTCTACGGACAATTCCTTCGACCTTGGCTTGGTTTTTGCTCTGACATACACTGCCAACTGTGGGACCTTATATAGACAGGTGTGTGCCTTTCCAAATCATGCCCAATCAATTGAATTTACCAAAGGTGGACTCCAATCAAGTTGTATAAACATTTCAAGGATGATCAATGGAGACAGGATGTACCTGAGCTCAATGTCAAGTGTCATAGCAAAGGGTCTGAATACTTGTGTAAATAAGTTATTTCTGTCACCGTGGAATATCCCTGGATCATTCTGTTACCGTGGGATATCCCTGGATCATTCTGTTACCATGGAATATCCCTAGAACATTCTGTTACCATGGAATATCCCTAGA
>NW_019949219.1:0-11865 GCF_002910315.2 Salvelinus sp. IW2-2015 | reverse complement strand
CAAGCCTTTTAACCATCACACAGAGTGGGTGGTCTGGGGTTGTTCACCTTAAAGAAAAGAAGAAAAGCTTTTAGGAAAACCTTTTTTTCTCTCCTTCACACTTTGTTCACAGTCTGTCGGGACTTTCTGCTCTCTGCCAGATTCATCCAGTCATACAGACATAAACAGAAACGTTGTTAGTCCACACCTGTTGTTCCACAGCATGTGACAAATACCATTTAAATTGATTTTGATAAATTCCAAGCTTGAAAGTTCAATTTAAGAACCCATCTCTGTTTTGGCCATTTAGTCTTGTTGAGTTTCGTCATCCTTCATGCCATCGGTGTTACGGGTGTGTTACGGGTGTGTTACGGGTGTGTTACGGTGTGTTGGTTTGAATTGCGATGGATGAAAAAGCCTTGGGCACAGGACAGACACACAGGCAAGCAGCCAGGGAGACACGCAGACAGGGAGACAGGCAGGAAGACAGGCAGTAAGACAGGCAGAGAAACAGGAACGCAGGCATGCAGGGAGACAGGCAGTCCTGCAGGGAGACAGGCAGGGAGACAGACAGGCCTGCAGGGAGACAGGCAGGGAGACAGACAGGCCTGCAGGGAACAGGCAGGAGACAGACAGGCCTGCAGGGAGACAGCCAGGCCTGCAGGGAGACAGGCAGGGAGACAGACAGGCCGTCAGGGAGACGACAGGCCTGCAGGGAGACAGCAGGGACAGACAGGCCTGCAGGGAGACAGACAGGCCTGCAGGGAGACAGGCAGGGAGACAGGACAGGCCTGCCAGGAGACAGGCGGAGACAGACAGGCCTGCAGGGAGACCGGCAAGGCAGGGAGACAGACAGGCCTTGCAGGGAGACAGACAGGCATGATAAACTGGGTTTGCTAGTCTTCTCTATGTCATGGTCAAGCTAAGCTTTGTGATTTGGGGTTGTTACTCTTCAAGTGTTTAGGGTTTGAGAAAGAGGAAAGCGACTAACAGAGAGACACACAGTGCTGATTGACATGTAACAAACTTAGCTTCAGATCAGTGGAAGTCTGTGTCTTCTTTGAAGGTTTCTAAGTTGGGCCGGTCCATCCTGGTAATGAACAGGGGCTAAACTGAGCCGGCCCCGTTCGCTCCCAACATGGTCCTTCCGCGGGGTGTCCACCACCCTGGGCCATACTAGACATGTACTTATTACCACGACCAGATCAAAAGCATGCTGAGTTTCCAGTTTTTTTTTTTACTTTCAAACTTGGAATGTAATTCAATCAAATTGTATTTGTCACATGGTTCGTAAACAACAGGTGTGGACTAATGTTTATGTCTATTTCTGTTGACTTCTTCTCCAAACTGTTCGGGACGCCACATCATCTAGAAGTGAGTCATTATGTTGAAACTGGCTCACAGCGCACAGCTAATTTGCCACCGTGCACTTTGAGGAATTTCAAACCTTCATTAGAGAATATTCTAGAATTTCAACCTCCATCGTGGGTTCAGGCCATTTAGTGCCTTGTCATGCTAGCTAGCATAATTGTGTTGCGTTCATGAACTGAAACAAAGCCGAGGAAAAAAAGTGTTTACCAAGTCACAGTGTTTTACCAAATCACAGTGTTTACCAAATCACGTGTTTACCAAGTCACAGTGTCTACCAAGTCACAAGTGTCTCCAAGTCACAGTGTACCAAGTCACAGTGTCTACCAAGTCACAGTGCTCTACCAGTCACAGTGTCTACCAAGTCACGTGTCTACCAAGTCACAGTGTTACCAAGTACAGTGTTACCAAGTCACAGTGTCTACCAAGTCACAGTGTTTACCAAGTCACAGTGTCTACCAAGTCCATGTTCTCAACAATGCACAGTCACAGTGTTTACCAAGTCACAGTGTCTACCATCACAGTGTTCCAAGTACAGTGCTCTACCAAGTCACAGTGTCTACCAAGTCAGTGTCTGCCAAGTCACAGATTCCGTTGAAAGGACTCTGCGTCCTTCCTCCCTGATCTACCTGACTAGTGGAGACGCCTTGCATAGCTTCATGGAGTACCACAACAAGTACAAAACACTGTCGTAGTAAACACCTCTCTAGCTCCATGCTGCTCACACTTATATACAGTCAGCCCCTAATGATGGGGTCCTGTCTGTCAGGGCAGAGCTGCTGATCCTCCGTTCAAACAACAAAGGAAAGTTATGGCATCGCATCAACGCACACACACACACACACAACACACACACACACACACACACACACACACCACACACACACACACACACACAACACACACCACACACACACACACGCGTTGTATTAGGTAGTTGTGGTGGAATTGTTAGATACTTGTTAGATATTTTTACATGTTTTAAATGTAACCTCTATTAACTAGGCAAGTCATATTACTGCACGGTCGAACTAGAAGCACAAGCATTTCGCTACAACTCGCAATAACATTTGCTAAACACGTGTATATGACCATAAAATTTTATTGTTTTTGATTAGTGGTAAGGAGTATTAGGTTAATTAGCATAGCAGTAGTATTAGTTTAGCATAGTATTAGTATTAGCAATAGCATTAGCATGACATGAGTATAGCAACAGTATTAGTATTAGCAATAGCATTAGCATGAGTATGAGTATTAGCAATAGTATGATTGTATTAACAATAGCATTAGCATGAGTATTAGCATAGTATTAGCAGTAGCATTAGCATGAGTATTAGCAATAGCATTAGCATGAGATATGAGTATTAGCAATTAGTATGAGTATTAGGCATAGCATTAGCATGAGTATTAGCAATAGTATTAGCAGTAGCATTAGCATGAGTATAAGTATTTAGTAAAATACAATATTAATTCGTATTAGTATTAGCATGCATTAGCAGAGATTAGCAATAGTATTAGCAATAGCAGTAGCATGAGTATGCGTTAGTAAATAGCAATAGCATTAGGTAATAGCAATAGTAATAGGAATATTATTATAACTATTATTATATTAGTAATAGTATAGTAATTAGAATTAGCATTAAAGAATAGCAATAGCAATAGTATTAGTAATATTATTGTATATTCATAGTATTAGTATAATAGTATTCACTATTAGACGCCATAGAAGATTCAGAGACTGGGACCGCTCGCGTGTTTCTCTATAGTCTCTTCTGTTCTACAACGCCGGAGCGGTTTTAACCCGCAGAGGAACGGAGTGAGGGTGTTTAACCCGCAGAGGAACGAGTGAGGTGTTTTAACCGCAGCAGGAACGGAGTGAGGGTGGTTTAACCCGCAGAGGAACGGAGGATGTGGTTTAACGCCGCAGAGAACGGCAGTGAGGGTGGTTTACCCGAGCTAGGAACGGAGTGGAGGGTTTTAACCGCAGGGAAACGGAGGTGAGGGTGTTTAACCCGCCAGAGGAACGGAGTGAGGGCTCGCGCTCTCCACCCGCAGAGGAACGGAAGTGAGGGTGGTTTAACCCGCAGCAGGGAACGAGATGAGGGTGGTTTAACCCGCAGAGGAACGGGGTGAGGGTGTTTTAACCCGCAGAGAACGGAATGGTGAGGGTGGTTTAACCCGCAGCAGAACGGAGTGAGGTGTTTACCCGCAGAGGAACGGAGTGAGGGTGTTTTAACCCGCAGAGGAACGCGAGTGAGGGTGGTTTAACCGCAGAGGAACGGTGAGGGTGGTTTAACCCGCAGCAGGAACGGAGTGAGGGTTGGTTTAACCCGCAGAGGAACGGAGTGAGGGTGGTTTAACCCGCAGAGAACGGACATAGTGAGGGTGGTTTAACCGGCAGAGGAACGGAGTGAGGGTGTTTTAACCCGCAGAGGAACGAGTGAGGTGTTTTTTAACCCGCAAGGACGGAGTGAGGGTGGCTTAACCGCAGAGGCAACGGAGTGAGGGTGGTTTAACCGAGAGTGAACGGAGTGAGGGTGGTTTAACCGCAGTAGGACGAGTGAGGGTGGTTTAACCCGCAGAGAACGTTGAGGAGGGTTTTTAAACCCGCAGAGGAACGAGTGAGGCTGGTTTAAACCGCCAGAGCAAACGGGATGAGGGTGGTTTTAACCCGCAGAGAACGGCACGATTAGTGAGGTGGGTTATAACCGCAGAGAACGGAGTGAGGGTGGTTTTAACCCGCAGAGGAACGGAAGCCGGCAGATTTTGAAAGTGAGGGGTGGTTTAACCGGCAGAAGGACGGAGTGAGGTGGTCTTTAACCGCAGGAGGAACGGAGTGACGCGGGTGGTTTAACCCGCAGAGGAACGGAGTGAGGGTGTTTTACAAAAAGGGATTCACGGCTCACTGGCTGGCCGGTCGGTCAGAGAGGTAGAAGATTTGTTTTTAGCACCTTTGTTTTTTCTGTTACAGGGCAGCCCCTTCACGTCCTCTTCTCCCCCCCACTGGGAGCCATAATGGCCCTAAATTAGTTAAAGCCCATTTCAGAAGTTCCCACTAAAAAAAAGAATGAAAAACAAAACGGCTGGACAACACATCACACTCTCTTCAAATAGGCCTGGCTGCATGAAACATGTGTTTTAAATAGGTCTCATGAAACATTATGTTTAAAATAGGCCTGGCTGCATGGAAACATTGTTTAAATAGGCCTGGCTTGCATTGAAAATGTAAAATGGCCTGGTTGCATGGAAACATGTTGTTTAAATAGGGCCCTGCGCTGCATGAAAACCATGTTGTTTAAATAGGGCCTGGCTGCATGAAACATGTGTAAAAATAGGGCCTGGCTTCGCATGAAACATGTGTTTAAATTTAGTTTCTTGGCTGCATGGAAAACATGTGTTACGGAGCTATTTTCATCTTTTTAAAAAAGGCAGAAGGGAGAAAAGGCGCCTTGCAGTTTTCTGTTAATATTCTTTTCAGAATATAAGCGTGTTTTGATTCTTAAAAACACTTGAAAAACATTTAAAGCGACTCACATGGGTGGCAGGAAGAGAGAGAGGAGAGAGAGAGGACAGAAGAGACAGAGAGACAGAGAGACAGAGAGACAGAGAGAGAGAGAGAGAGAGAAGAGAGGAGAGGGAGAGAGAGAGAGGAGAGTTGGGGGCAGGCGACAGCACATCAATCCATTAAACAACAACATAAAAAACACAGTATTACCCTGTTCCTGCTGCAGAATGTCACCTCTACATTGCCTTGCTGAAAGCGCTGGTAGAGAAGGGGAAGGAGAGGAGGTGAGGTGGAGTAGGAGAAGGAATAGGATTAATGAGGGGGAGAGGGGTAGCGGGCTTGTGTGGCTGCTCATTCGCCTTGCTGAATTCACACCGTCCCACAATAGAAACGCTCTATACCGCCATGTGTGACCCAAACACAGGCGGGAAGGTATTTCCTTTTAGTAGTAATCCTTCTGGACAACCTCCAGTCCCACCCTGCTGCCCCACCTGTGCCGAACAAGTTGAAATCTCGGATGATGGACGAGAGAGCGAGGATGAGAAGGAAGTCAGGAGGGAGGAGACCTCTGTCCTACTTCTTCCCCTATAAAGCCTTGCTTATGGACGAGGAAGAGGCAGGAGGAGAGAGGAAGGGCGGCGAGACGACCGAGAGAGGAGAGAGGAAAGAGAAGGAAGGCGGGAGACGAGCGAGGAGGAGGAGAGAAGGAAGCGGGGAGGAGGGAACCGACAGAGGAGAGAGGGAGACGAAGAAGGCGGAGGAGGGACGAGCAGGAAGAGGACGAGAAGGAAGCTGGAGAGAGACGAGGCAGCAGGAAGAAGACGAGAGAGAAGGAAGGCGGGAGGAGACCGAGCACGAGGAGAGAGGAGAGAAGGAAGCGGGAGCGAGACCGGCAGAGGAAAGAGGAGAAGAAGGAAGGCGGGAGGAGAACCGAGCAGAGGAGAGAAGGAGAGAAGGAAGGCGGAGAGACCGAGCGAGGGAGAGCGAGAGAAGGAATGCGGGAGGAGGGACCGAGCAGAGGAGAGAGAGAGAGAAGGAAGGCGGGAGGAGACCGAGCAGAGGAGAGAGAGGAAGAAGGAAGCGGGAGGCAGACCGAGCAGAGAAGAGACGGAAAAGGAAGGCGGGAGGAGGACGAGCAGAGGAGAAGGAGAGAAGGAAGGCGGCTGAGGACCGAGCAGAGGAAGAGAGGACGAGGAAGGTAGGGGGAGGAGACCGAGCTCAGAGAGAGAGCGAGAGAAGGAAGGGGGAGCGGAGACAGAGCAGAGGGAGAGGAGAGAAGGAAGCGAAGAGGAATGAGCAGAGGAAGAGAGGAGAAGGAAGGCGGGAGGAGACCGAGCAGGGAGAGAGAGAGACAGGGGCATGTGCTACCCAGCAGGAGAGTGACTTCCTGGGGAACGCAAAGCCAGACGAACCAAGCGGAACAAAGACCGTGTCTAGTCTAACCAGGCATGTCCACTCAAATAACTACTCTTCTTCAGCTCACACGCACCGTTTTGTACGATGCAGGGAGGGGTTTCCCACGTCTGGACATGTGGTCTTTCTATACTTTCTAAACATGGGGGTTGCCACTGTGGCAGGCCCTCGGGTTCCACCTTGTTGTTGTGTGTGTGTGTCGTGTGTGTCGTGTGTGTGTGTGATGTGTGTGTCGTGTGTCGTGATGAACTGGCTGATTGTGACTGTGTGTGTGTGGATGTGATGTGTGTGTGTGTTGTGTGTGATTGTATGTCCTCATCAAGGTTAGCTGTACAGACTGTGTGTGTGGTGTGTGTGTGTGTGTCATGTGTGTGTGTGTGTGTGTGTGCTGTGTGTGTGTGTGTTGTGTGTCTGTGTGTGTGTGTGCTGTGTGTGTGTGTGTGTGTTGTGTGTCTGAGCAGTTGTATAAAGCACAGGTGTACAGTTGAAGGGTTTGTTAGAGTTCAGTCTAGAATCACCACTTTATTTTAAGAATGTTGAAATGCATCAGATATTAGTTAGAGAGAATGTCTATCATTCAGCTTTTATTTTCTTCATCACATTCCCAGTAGGTCAGAAGTTTGAATCACACTCAATAGTATTTGTTAGCATTGCCTTGAATTGATTTAACTTGCGGTCAAACGTCTTTGGGTAGCCTTTCCACAAAGCTTCCCACAATAAGTTAGTACATTTTGGCCATCCTCCTCGGCCAGAGCTGGTGTAACTGAGGCAGCATTTTTAGGCCTCCCTTGCTCGCACACGGCTTTTCAGTTCTGACTGACTGGCCTGCACAGGGCCCTGGACCTCAAACCCCAGAAACACAATTTGGGATGATTGGAACTGACAACTGTGAGCCAGGCCTCAATCACCCAACACAGTGTCCGGCCTCACTACAATGCTTCTGTGGCTGAATGGAAGCAAGGTTCCCTGCAGCAATGTTCAGAATCTAGTGAAAGCCATTTCCACAGAAGAGTGGAGGTGTATAGCAGCAATGTCTCAACATCTTAGTGGAGAAGCCTTCCCAGAGAGTGGAGGCTGTATATGGCAGCAAAGTGGGAACAACTCCATTATAATCGCCCATGATTTTGGAACTGAGTATGTCGACGTTGAATGTGTTCATCATGCATTATCATGACCAACATGTCATGCTTCAAGCTTACTTTTCGGAATAAACCACCTAAATTTATTTACCTCAATAGCTGCAGAATTTCTTGTCAACAATAACTCAATTTTTCAATTATTGAATGCCAAAAGTCCCCATTGGGACCTAATGCTAAGGTATCAAGGTCGTAGAGCATTGTCATTGGGTACGAGAAGGTTGTGTTATTTTATACATATATTATAATTTGATAAATACATTTCCAATATTATTTGAAATATATTTATTTTATTTGACAATATCCTTACGGCAGATGTTTAAAAAAAAACGTTCTCAGTTTTACGTTTGCCGTCAGGAACAGTTGTGGCTGTCACGATCGCTCTTTAGGTTGAAAGAAGTGCGACCAAGCGCAGCGTTGATATGAATACATCTATCTTCTTAACTATCAACGAAGACGAAGACTGAAAGAACACTGACAAAAAACTATACAAAAATCAACAAACGCATCGTGAACGCTATTAACAAACTCGTCACCCACATTGCAAACATATAGACATAACAAAACAAAAGAAATAAGGTACCGGAAACTGTACGGTGCCTTTTCCCAAACAACCAATGTGAAAAACCAAAAACAGTACGTTCCCACAAACCAATGTAAACCAAAAAAACATACTGTTCCCAACAACCAATGTGAAACCAAAACATTACCTTCCCACAACCAATTGAAACAAAAAACATACCGTTCCCCACAACCATGTTGGAAAAACCAAAAAACATTACCCTTCCCACAACCAATGAAAACCAAAACATACCTATCCCACAACCAATGTGAAAACCAAAAACATTACGTTCCCATCAAACCAATGTTGAAACCAAAAACATTACGTCCCACAACAATGTGAAACCAAAAAACATACCTTTCCCACAACCAATGCTGAAACCAAAAACATACGTTCCCACTAAACCAATTGTGAAACCAAAACATTACTTCCCAAACCAATGTCGTGAAAACCAATAAACATACGTTCCACACCAATGTGAAACCAGAAAACTATACGTGTCCCACGAATCCAATGTGAAACCAAAAAGCATACGTTCCCACAACCAATGCTGAAACCAAAAACATACGTTCCATAACTTCCAGGAAGCAAATCAGCTTAGCTGGGTAGTCCGTCTATCTGTGGTCTGCTTCTGTTCAGTCAGTCAGTCCAGTTCAGTCCAGTCAGTTCAGTCTGTCAGTTCTGTCAGTCTCGTCAGTCTTTCTCTACCAGTTACCTGGCTACCTATCTGTCTGCTTCCGTCCTCGCCCATCCTGCTGATACATGATGGGTGGAGTTGGTTATGTAGGTATGACCTGCTTATTCTAGCACCACATGTCTGGCTAATGCCCAGGCTTGGACGCTCTATCCCTGGACGTCTCAGTCCTCTCCTTATCCAGGGGGACTGATTCCATGGGGGGGACTTCTTCCATTTCCTCTCCTATCTTCCAGACTGAATACCTATGGACTGGGTCTGCCAAGTCCTCTTTTCCTTATTCCAGGTGATCCATGAGTCCTCGAGATTCCCTCTCTTCCATTCTCTTAGGACTTGATCCAATGGGGGACGTCTTCCAGTTTTCCCTCTTCCTTATTTCCAGTCTGAATTCCATGGGACGTTCCGTCCTCTGTCCTTTCTTCAGCGATTTTTCAGGGATTGTTGAGGGAAACCCCCAAGGGGAGAAGCTTTTGAAAACCCAAAGTGCACTCAGCTTTTGGGAATTTTCTTCCCAAAGCCTTGGCGGAGGGGACCCGCAATCTTGGCATTTTCCCAGTTATTGAGTTTTTCTATATTAAAATTTTAAAGGGACCCAGATGGAGAATCACTTTCCTGGAAATTCTATTCCTCCAAAGCTAGGGAGTGGAGCATAAAGAACAAAAGGGGCTTATCATTTTACAGGCTAGGACTAGCAAAAGAAGCTTATCTCATACCAAGGCTAGGACCTAGAAAAGGGGCTTATTTTTTTTTTTTCCATTTCAGCTAGGATCAGAAAAAGCTTATTTCATACGCTATGACTAGACACAAGCTTTATATACAGCCTTAGACTAGAAAAGGCTTATCATTTACAGTAGGTAAAGAAAGCTTGATCATACAGCCTAGGATAGAAACGCTATTCATACAGTTAAAATAGAAAAAGCTTATCATCATGGCCTAGCAGTAGAAAAGGCTTATCATACAGGCTAGGATAGAAAAGCTTATCATAGAGCATGGGGGTGATGAGTTAATCTCGGCACCCACAACCGAAATATTTGCGATGGGCTGGCCGGAGACAGCTAAACATTTTCAATGTTTCATCTGTCGAAAGAGAACATAAGAAGTAATCTCCAATACACAATTTCACATTAGAATGATCACAAACTGCAGGGGATGCTATGCTGTAAAAGTTGATTAAGGCCCCATGTTATAAGATTAAAGCTAGCTCCCGCTGCACCAAGAACAAACTCAAATCAAAATCAAATAATTTGCTGTGGTAAACAACGGGTGTAGACTAAAGGGAAAATGCTTGGCTAAACAACATGGTGTTGATTACACTGGAAATGCTGGTAAACACACAGGATAGACTAACAGAAATGCATGGTAAACAACAGGTGTTGCATTACTGGGAAATGCTTGTGTAACAAACTGGGTGTTAGACTAACATAGAAATGCTTGTAAACAACAGTGTTGATAACTGGGAAATGCCTGGTAAACAAAGTGTAGAACTAACATGGGAAATGCACTGGTAAACAACAGGGTTGTAGATAACAGGGAAATCTCTCTCTTTTTCTGTCCTCGTTCCATATAGGATCTAGTGTCGTCTGTCCTTTTGAAACAGTCTACAGTTCGTCTGTATAGCCGTCTCTGCAGACAGAACTTTGTATGTTGCATTTTTTAAAATTTTATATATTTTTTTTATGCAGACCGTTTGGGAAAGCAGGATGCATGACAAAGATGCATTTCTGTCAAAGAGAATTCACTCCAAATAAAAGTTTATTTTCTCACGTGCGCCGAATACAACAGGTGTAGACCTTACAGTGAAATGCTTAACCAATAGTGCAAAAAAGGTATTAGGTGAACAATAGGTAAGTAAAGAAATAAAACAACAGTAAAAAGACAGGCTATATACAGTAGCGAGGCTATATACAGTAGCGAGGCTACATAAGGACACCGGTTAGTCAGACTGATTGAGGTAGTATGTACATGTAGAGAGATGTAGAGAGACACATGTAGAGAGACACCCAGCAATGTACTGTACCAAACAGGATAATGCCCAAAGCAGGATAATGCCCAAGGCAGGATAATGCCCAAGGCAAGATAATGCCAATCAGGCTGATTGAGGTAGTATGTACATGTAGAGGGTAGAGGGTTTTAATGTCACTAAGATGTCGTTCTGCGTGAGAGGGAGTTCAGTTCCTTCAACTAAAAGGTAGAGTGGTTCTCTGGAAGCTGATAGGTGGATAGAATAGAGTGGTTCTCTGGAAGCTGATAGGTGGATAGAATAGAGTGGTTCTCTGGAAGCTGATAGGTGGATAGAATAGAATAGAGTGGTTCTCTGGAAGCTGATAGGTGGATAGAATAGAATAGAGTGGTTCTCTGGAAGCTGATAGGTGGGTTACAGTAGAATAGAGTGGTTCTCTGGAAGCTGATAGGTGGGTTACAGTAGAATAGAGTGGTTCTCTGGAAGCTGATAGGTGGGTTACAGTAGAATAGAATCGTTCCACCATGGTTCATGTACCTTGACAAACGCCTTATAGAAGTCATTGCCCGATAGGTTTTAATTTAATGTGGCTTCTTTGGATAGGTTTTAGTTTTTGTATTTGACAGATTGTGAAACGATGATCACCCAGTAGACATAGTGGAAGTATAGGGGTTATTTTACAGACACAGTGATGAATCAAATCAGAGTTGAACAAAAAGTTACCAGAGTTAAAATGTAGGGTCATCGAGGTACCCTGCGGAGTTGGAACTTGTGCTAAATGGCAACACRAAGTTTAATCCCCCCGACAACAATCATCATCATTGTACTGCTTTGTATCCAAGGTGGAAGTACATTCAATACAAGTGAACAGTTGTTGCCATTGTTTTGTCTCAAAAAAGGGTTCCCAGGGATTGTATGGAAAACACGTTCCTTTAGGTTCATTGCGGTTCACTTGGTCTGTGTGTATGAATTACATTTGGATTTAACAGGGAGTTGGGCAGAAAAAAATGGTTTACTTTGTCCCTTCATAGTGTATTTCCCTCAAGGCAGTGGCTGCTACATGTTGAATTCTGTTTTAATGTTTCATGTTGAATTCTGTTTTAATGTTTCATGTTGAATTCTGTTTGAATGTTTCATGTTGAATTCTGTTTTCATGTTTCATGTTGAATTCTGTTTTCATGTTTCATGTTGAATTCTGTTTTCATGTTTCATGTTGAATTCTGTTTTCATGTTTCATGTTGAATTCTG
>NW_019949218.1:0-11865 GCF_002910315.2 Salvelinus sp. IW2-2015 | reverse complement strand
GAAAGTCACTGAGCACTTCAGTTAGGGCCATTCTAACTGCCAATTTTGTCTATGGAGATTGCATGGTGTATGTGCTTGATTGTATTAACCTTTTAGTCAACGGGTGTGTCTGAAATAACCAAGAGTCCACTAATTTGAAGAGGTGTCCACATACGTTTATAATGCGTGTGGAGCAGAGCTCTGAACTATCAATCAGACGCCTGTCCTGTTTGAGCCTGATGGTATACGTATTTAGCTTTGGTTTGTGTTGTGTGTGTGTGTGTGTGTGTGTGTGTTGTTGTTGTTGGTGTGTGTGTGGTGTGTGTGTGTGGTGTGTTTTGTTTGTGGGTGTTGGTTGAGCTGTGGTGTGTGTGCTGTGTGTGTTGTGTGTTGTGTGGGGGTGTGTGTGTGTGTGTGTTGTGTGTGGGAGCACAAAGGTTAAAAGAAGGTACAACCAAAGTTGATCCGTTTCTCTCTCTCTGTTAACCTGGAGGTTCCTGATCTCTGTTCGCAGTCAGCGTAGAGGTTCCATAATGTTTCAAGTCGCGTGAGGTTCATACTGTTCCAGTCAAAGTGGCTCCGTCATAGGAGGCCATCACCTTTCCAACAAGTCAGTTTGTAACATTTCTGCCCTGCTAGAGCTACCCCGGTCAACTGTAAGTGCTGTTATTGTGAAGTGGAAACAACTAGGAGCAACAACGGCTCAGCCGCGACGTGGTAGACCACACAAACTCACAGAACGGCACTGCCGAGTCCTGAAACAAGCAACGTGTAAAAMATTGTCTGTCCTCRGTTGCAATCACCATCTAGCAGTCCGACGGACGAAATCTGGGTTTTGGTGGACGCCAAACTGTAAAGTTTGGTGGAGGAGGAATAATGGTCTGGGGCTGTTTTTCATGGTTCAGGCCCCTTAGTTCCATTGAAGAGAAATCTTAACGCTACAGCATACAATGACATTCTAGATGATTCTGGGCTTCCAACCAGGGACTGTAGTGACGCCTCTTGCACTGAGATGCAGTGCTTTAGACCTCTGCGCATACTCGTGAGCCCAAAATGCCCCTCGTGCACAAAGCGAGGTCCATGCAGAAATGGTTTATCGAGATTGCTGTGGAAGAACTTGACTGGCCTGCGCGGAGCACTGACCTTAACCTCATCGAATACCTTTGGGATGAATTGTAACACTGACTGTGAGCCAGGTCATGTAGTGTATATCTTTCTATTGCTAATATATAGCAAACTACACGGTCCCATATATATATATATATRTACAGTGGGGAGAACAAGTATTTGAAACACTGACGATTTTGCAGGTTTTCCTACTTACAAAGCATGTAGAGGTCTGTCATTTTTATCATAGGTACACTTCAACAGTGAGAGACGGAATCTAAAACAAAAACCCAGAAAATCACATTGTATGATTTTTAAGTAATTAATTTGTCTCAAATACTTGTTCTCCCCACTGTATATATATATATATATATATATTTCTGGTGTTCATTTCTATTGCTATCGTATAGAAACAACATTTTAACATAGTACCACAGAGGACATGTTAGGTAGTATCTGTTATCTCAACTCTTAGAAACACAAGTATTTCACAACACTCCCCGCAATAATATCTGCTAACTATGTGTACGTGACCAAATACATTCCATTTAAAAACAATACATTATATCACCTTGTTATTTGTATTGCTAATATATAGGAAACTAACATGTTTTTCATATAAAGCTTTATATATTGTGAGGAAATACTGAATGACGAGGACAAAACCTGCACACAGATCAGCGACGTCCTGCAGCATTAAAAGATGAAACGCGATTCAAACGTGAATAGTATTCAAAACATAACGTTAGATATTCAACTGAAGAAAAGAGAACTTTTCTCCTGCATCTGAAGTCAAACTTTCATATTTTATTTATTCACAAAAGTATGAGACGCATCGTACTCATTTGTCACAACACATCACAGTCTGTACATCTGAGGTGAATATTTAAATATTTAAAAAAATAACTGACAACAACGGAAAAAAATCTTCAGTTGAGAGGACATCCTGCATCAGCAATGTGAAATGAAGTGAATGTGAAATGACACTGGCTGACTGGCTGACTGGTAAACAGTCCATCTACGCTGTCCCTGAGGACACCCTGCCATGGCTGCAATGCTCTAAAAACGCCACTTAAAGACGAGCCAGCGCCATCCAATATCAATCCAGCAGGATGACTAATGGTTCTGGGGCTAGATAGGCTTTTTACTTCCTTACTTCCTCTCCTTTCTGTTCAAAAAGACCTGAGATTCAAGCTGAACATCTAACTTCCTTTCAAAAGACCTGGGATTCAAGCTGAACATCTTACTTCCTTTCAAAGACCTGGGATTCAAGCTGAAACATCGTACTCTTCCTTTCAAAAGACCTGGGATTCAGCTGAACATCTAACTTCCTTTTAAAAGACCTGGGATTCAATATGAAACATCTTAACTTTCCTTTTAGAAAGACCTGGGATTTCAAGCTGAAATCTAACTTCATTTTAAAACCCGACCTGGATTCAAAGCTGAACATGTAAGCTTCCTTTCAAAAGAACCTGGAATTCAATATGAACATCTAACTTTCTTTCAAAAGACCTTGGGATTCAACGCTGAACATCTAACTTCCTTTTAAAAGACCTGGGATTCAAGCTGAACATCTAACTTCCTTTTAAAAAGACCTGGGATTCAGCTGAACATCTAACTTCCTTTTTAACAGACCTGGATTCCCAGCTGAACATGTAACTTCTTTCAAAGTACAATGGTTAATCATATGAACTCTTAACTTCCTTTCAAAGGACGCTGGGATTCAAGCTTGAAATCTAACTTCCTTTTAAAAGACCTGGGATTCAAGCGAACATCGTACTTCCTTTTAAAAAGACCTGGGATTCAAGCTGAACATCTAACTTCCTTTTATGAAAGACTGGGATTCAAGCTGGAACATGTAACTTCCTTTCAAAAGACTGGGATTCAATATGAACATCTAACTTCCTTTCAAATACTTGGATTCAAGTTGACATCTAACTTCCTTTCAAACAGACCTGTGGATTCAATCTGAGACATCGTACTTCCTTTTAAAAGACCTGGGATTCAAGCTGAACATCTTACTTCCTTTAAACCGACCTGGGATTCAAGGCTGAATATCTAAATAACTCCTTTCAAAAGACCTGGGATTTCATGCTGAACATCTAACTTCCTTTCAAAAAGACCTGGATTCAAGGCTTGAATATGTCAACATGAACAAATACCAAACCATGAAAGAGGAGGTGTAGATGATAGCTGACATGTTCCTCTCTGGAGTGTGTCCTAGAACGGCAGGAAGCAGGAGCTGGGAAGGAGACCGAGGGGACTGAATCGGTCCTACTGGCAGACTGTGTTGTAACCTACAGTGACTGGGGGATCGGTTCGCTCTAGATTGCGTTCACTGTTCGATTTGCTCACTGCCGTAGACTAGAAGCTGGTATCGGGGAAGAGTCTAAAGAGGTAGCATTCTGAAGAGAGAGATAAAGACTGCTGAAGTGGCTTTAGCTCTTTATTAGGAACTCAGCCATGAGAGTCTCAGGAGGAGATGATCCGTCTTGTCCATGGACTCGCATCCGGTGTTTGGTTAGCTGTGTGTCACATGGAGCATGTGGAGTGTATCAGGTTGTCGATTGTACTGTCGCGACACTTTGAGTTTGTTGTCCACCAGTGGCAAGATGAGGTCGTTGGGGTTGTTTTCGTCTAACTGAACCTTGTCCACGAACACTCGTGTTCACGATTGTTGAACAGACCACGAGTATAAGTAAGATTATGTGGGGATATTTTCGGAGAGAGTCGTACAGCACGTATCAAGTATCCTCTGGTGTTTGTAATGTGAGGCATTGCAGGCGTAGTGGGGATCAGCGAGATATTCTGTGTCACTTTGTTCTAGTTAACATGTGGTTAGTAGATTCAGTCAGCCAGATGGTCACTTGAGTATAGGGATCGGGGTCGTCTTGTCTCTATGTAAAGAACTGTAGGATGTATGACTCATAGCAGTGGTGTCACTTGGGGGATCGTTTCAGTAATAAGATTACCACGGTAGATCTAGATACTCTGAGGTTGTGTAACGTGCGCATATGTGTCTAGGGAAGGTCACGGGATTTGATAGTAGATGATATCACTGTGGTAGTATTATCTAGTGTTAGTAGTCAGGATTATGACGTAGATGATATATGGTATTTTATGAAAGGAGATTAACATGGAGATGATAGTCATTTGCGTATTTGTCCAGACACTAGTGTATAGTGTACGTGTGCACTCTAAGCTGTCTGGGGACGGTAATGTGCGATCTTGAGTTACATGCGCTGTGATTTTGAGACAGACAGATGAGAGCAGTAGGTGAGAGTGAACAGTGTTGTGTGTATACTGTTATCAGACTGTAGGTAGGTTATCCTAGACAGGGTAGGTAATATAGGGATTGGTTTCGTTGGTCAACGTCAGACACTTTGATGATGATTGATTACCTACAAGTGAGATCATTGAGGGTGGAATCGGAATTATGCTAGAATCTGTCATAAGACTTGGTGTAGATTAGTATTCAATGCAGTGTCTGGGAGGACGTGTTATATGCAGTATTATATATCTGTTCATGAGGTCCTCACTGTGTTGTACCTGCAGTGTCTTCACTCAGGAGAGATTATAGGAAAGTGGATATTCGGTATTTATTCGCTGTACTTGATTCTAGAAACTGGAGATGTTTGTAGAGATTGACAAGTGACCATATTAAATATGGTCAGAGTTAAGATATTGTGAAGCAGTATGGATACTTGTAGTCTTGCTCAGAGCTTGTAGTTTATTGATCCTACAGTAAGTCGAGTGTTTGTGTGATTAGAGATTTTATCGATTCGTTCAGTGATTGTGGTTATATTGAGCATGTGATAGTGAGGTATATTCCTTAACAGTGTCTGTAGGTTGGTTGTAATATGGCTGGTTACGTCTGTCAGACTGTTGTGTTGTACCTGCAAGTGTGATCTGTTGGAGGATCGGTTCGTCTGTCAGGAAGCATTGGATTATGTACTACAGTTGTATACCATAGAGTGAGTGGTTCGGTGTCGTTTGATTAACTTCAGAAGCTCTTATTTAGTTGAATTTTATCTGTCTGGCATAGTTGTCCAGTTAGGATGTGATGTGAGTACGTGCAATTTACAACCTTCAAAAACTAGTGTTTTGTTTGTAAACAGACTAGGATCATTTTGTCTGGCAGTGGATCAGGTCCTATGTTCGGATGCGGCTCTCAGATCTAGTGTGTTGTACTACTCAGTGTTCTGGCGCAGGTGAGTCGGTTCGTCATTGGCTAGTCTCACCGACCTCTCTATGTTGAATTGCTACTCAGTCACTCTGGATATGCCAGTTCGCTTCCTGGTGGGATTCATTGTCTGTCCACTCAGGCCATTGGATGGCTGCCTGTACAGAGATCTCAGTCGTTAGTTGGTATCATTGGCGGATGTTGCTCTGCTTAGGTGTTCGGTATACGTCCAGGTCGTCAAGACGCACTATGGTGTGGATGTGTACCCTTAATGCAAGTCGCTCTGGGGACTGCCGCTCTTCGTATGTCATTTGGTGTCAGACTGGTCGTACTATTAGTTTCCTTTTGCAAAGGAGTTGGAAGGGCATTGAGCATTGTTCGGTATTCTGAGCTGCAGTGAAGACGTAGTTGTAAACCTGAGACGTCAGTTCGTCTTTGGGAACGTATACGCGAGAGAGAATAGAGACAACGAGTCAGACACTGAGGATAGGTATGATATACACAGGATACGAGTGTCGAAATCCGGGCTTGCAGTGAGACAGGAGCACTCGGTGAGATCTGAGAGACAGAAGGCGGAATGCATGCGAGAGGATAGGCGAGTAGATAAGTCAGTAGGACGCAGAAGAGACTAGGGTGACATTGAGAAGCCCACGACGCGCGAGCACGCACCCAGAGCGAGACGCGCACGCACGCCTGCACAGGAGATGCAGGGGATGCGAGAGATATACGGAGAGCAGAGATCAGGGAGACCCGGAGGTAGGTAGGTGTGAGCGACGAGATAGCAAAGTGTGAGAGGAGATAGAGGAGATGTAGAGGCATCGCAGCATCAGACTGAGAGTGGGTAGTAGAAGAGACAGAGAAACCTTGAGACGGATGAGCAGAGGACGGATGCGAGATTCAGAGACGAGAGACGCTAGTAGTATGGGTACCTAGCAGTAGGTACGCACGGCAGAGAGGGAGAGGATGCAGTAGCTAGAGGCACGAACGCTAGAGAATTACATGGTGTCAACGCCGTGTGGCAATGAGACAGAGGGGTGTGGAGACAGAGAGAGAGATCGGAGTACGTAGGATACGAGAGGAAAGACGTATGTGAGTACGAGGCAGGTGTGAGACTGAGGGACGATCGCGGATGTACGAGTGCATGCCGTGAAGAGGACATGGAGTGTTCAGTAGAGCCTCACCGATGTCTGCGCGAGAGTAGCGGTGACTCTTGCGCTTCCTGATCACAGGCACTCTCGTGTATGGTACCTGCAGTGTCTGGGGGATCGGTCATGCCTTGGTCCCTCGTGTGCAAATCTCGTAGAAGTGGTTAGTTAACATCACAGTTGAGCTGGGAGAGAGCCACCTTGAGTTCTGGCACGCTGTCAGGAGACTCGAGTGCATACCATCGCAGGTAGTCCAGAGCAAGGGACGTCGCGTGCTCTTCGTCCTGTCAGAATGTGTCTGTGAATTCCCTCCATGAAACAGGTCGCTACTCTTCGGGCGGATCCGGTAGAAATTGTACACTCGTCAGAACAGCGTGTGTGTTGTAATCCATCGCAAGACTCTGTGCTCCTGGACGATCTAAGAGCTTTAGGTGCAGAATAGAGTTGCAAACACTAGCATGTTAAGTGGCATTTGGGAGATCGCACGGGAAGTGGAATGCGATTTTGTCGTCTCTGTGCGAAGACTTCGCTGTGTCGTTGGTGATATGGTGGCGCCATATACAGTGACTGGGGAGGAGGTCCAGGTCGCTCGTGTTGTTGTCCATGACTGACGCTGGGGAGTATTGTCGTGAGCATGTGTCTGGCCGGAGGCGCACGGCCGCGTGTGTCCTGTTGACTCGCTCTGTGGGCAGTAACTGGGTGTGAGATTGTAGGCTAGGTGTTCTGGCCGGGGGTGTCATGGTTGCGCTCTTGTCAGAGCTTGTGGGGATAACGCCGGTGGGCCAGGGTCGTGCCGGGCTGTGGAGCAGCAGTGGTTCGTCTGAGATCTGCTCGCTGTGTCTGTGGAATATCAGGGCATGGTATGGGTCGAGCTGGGGGACCGTGTGCTCAGGGTGTTGACCGCTGCTGCGCGCAGCTGCTGGGGTATGTATCTGCATGTCGGGGGGGCGGATTCGGGTGAATTGTTGCGATCTGGCTCTGTGCGCGAGAACTGGGGGGATATTGTAGGCCATGCGACGGGACTGGGCTGGTGTAATGTGAATCCTCGGCTGGGATAGGGATTGGCCTGGCCTGGCTGTTGTTCATTGTGACTTCGTGCTGGGACAGTGGGATTCGAGGCACCGGGCTTGGTGTGTCTATTGTGAGTATACGGATGGGACAGGAGATTGGCCCAGGGATTGGCCTGGGCCCGGCTGTTGTCCCATTGACTTACAGCGCTTGGTATTCGGGGGAATTGGTGCCAGGGATTTGGCTGTGCACATGGTGACTGAATTGGTAGTTGGCTGCTTGTTGAGAGCAGGCTGTGCTCTTGCAAGTGGTATGTGACTTGATGGGATAGGGATTGGCCAGGGCCTGCGCTGTGTCATGTGATCTGATGGATAGGGGTTGGCCAGGCCGGCTGTGTCATATGCTGACTGGACGGGATACGGGATTGGCCGGGCCGGCTGTGTCATGTGACTGATGGTAAGGGATTGGGCCGGCCGGCTGTGTCATGTGACTGGATGGGATGACTTGGGATTGGCCAGGCGGCTGTGTCATGTGACTGATGGGATAGGGATTGGCCAGGGCCGGCTGTGTTCATGTGGGATGACATTGGGACAGGGATTGGCCAGGCTGGCTGTGTCATGTGACTGATGAGATAGTGATTGGCCAGGCTGGCTGTGTCATGTGACTGATAGGATAGTGATTTGCCAGGCTGGCTGTGTCATGTGACTGCTGGGATAGGGATTGGCCGGGCCGGCTTTGTCATGTGACTGCTGGGATAGGGATTGGCCAGGCCGGCTGTGTCATGTGACTGCTGGGATAGGAATTGGCCAGGCCGGCTATGTCATGTGACTGCTGCAGGACTATCAGAATCCTACCTTTCAGACTCACTATGTGTTGGATTACAGGGGTTCAGATAGAGGACTTTACCCACTGGCCACACCCTGGTTCAATCAACATTGTTTTCCGTGTCATTTCAAAAGGAATTTACGTTGAACCAACGTGGAATAGACGTTGAATTGAAGTCTGTGGCCCAGTTGGGTGGAGACTCACTGTCTGTTCGTCAGCCTGTAGTTTGGTTGTTATGTTACTGCATGTTTGGGTGTAAATGCATTGTTGGAGGTGATATACAGTTTATTAGTTCATGACTGCTGTTTGTTATGGCAATATGACTGGAAGAGAGACAGAGAGAGAGGAAACAGGAAGTGACCTACAGAGGAGTGAAGGGGTGTGGCAAAACAGTGAATATTCTGCCAAAAATAATATTGTTGAATTCAGACAGGCCTGGTTCAGCTGCACATTAGGCATGTCCTCAAAAACCCACAAMAACCAGACATCTTCAACCAGACATTAGCAGAAAATACGGGAGAAACGGYTRACAGAATTGACAGAATGGGGGCCCCTTTGGATGGATAACGGAATAATTAGACAGAGTTTTCAGTCTAGCTTGTTACCTCGTATCTATAGACGTCTGTTACAGTAAAGCAGAGCCGGTGATTAGTCAGCCTTAATGTTGATTTCACTTAAAATAATGTAACTGAACTATAGAGTGGACATGAGGACAGTTCAAACACAATGCATCTGACTGGAGAAGAGAGGAGGGAAAGGAGATTCTCTCTTGTTTTCCTATTCCCTATATAGTGCACTACTTTAGACCAGAGCCCTATAGAACCCTATTCCCTATATAGTGCACTACTTTAGACCAGGGTCCTATAGAACCCTATTCCCGTCTATATAAGTGCACTACTTAGACCAGGACCCTATAGAACCCTAATTTCCCTTACATAGTGCACTACTATATGACCCAGAGCCCTAAGAACCCTATTCCTAATAGTGCACTAACTTTAACCAGGACCCTATAGAACCCTATTCCCTACATAGTGGCACTACTATAGACCATGCCTATAGAAACCCTATTCCTATATAGGTGGCAAGCTACTTTCAGAAACCAGGGCCCTATAAGAACCCTATTCCCTTATAGGTGCACTACTTTAGAACCAGAGCCCTATGGCAACCCTGTTCCCTATAGTAGTACACTACTTTAGACCAGGAGCCCCTATAGAACCCTATTCCTATAAGTGCGACTAGACTTTAGACCAGAGCCCTATAGAACCCTATTCCCTGTAAGTGCACTACTTTAGAACCAGAGCCCTAATAGAACCCTAATATAGAGGCACTACTTTAGACCAGAGCCCTATAGAAACCCTATTCCCTGTATAGTGCACTATTGACCAGAGCCGCTATATGAACCACTATTAGAGCACTTAACTTTAGACCAGAGCCCTAATAGAACCCTATTCCCTAAATATAGGTCGCACTACTTAGAGACCAGAGCCCTTAGAACCTATTCCCTAATAGTAGCAACCTTACTATAGACCAGGGCCCTAAGGAAACCCTATTACCTATATAGTGGCACGTACTTTAGGACGCAGAGCCCTGTAAAGAACCCTATTCCCTATGTCAGTGCACTACTTTAGACCAGAGCCGCTATAGAACCTAATAATAGTGCATACTTTAGACCAGAAGCCCTATAGAACCCCTATTCGCCTATATAGTGCACTACTTTAGACAGAGCCCTATTAGAACGCCTATATAGAGCACTACTTTTAGACCAGAGCCCTATAGAAACCCTATCCCTGTAGTAGTGGCACTACTTTAGACCAGAGCCTAATAGAACCTATATAGAGCACTACTTTAGACCAGAGCCCTATAGAACGCGTTTCCTATTATAAGTGGCACTCTTTAGACCAAGAGCCCCATTGATTCCTTCGTTGCATAGTAGAGAGGAGGGAAAAGGGTATCTATTCGGGATACAAAAGTGTGCATCTTTCTTATGAATCTCTGAGTGACAAACTGTTGTCGTTTTTAAAGAATTCAGTGCATTAAGTGTCCGCTTCCGTAACCGTGGCTCTGCGTCCCAGTAAAACTAGTACGATCCCCCCAGGGGGGGCGGATCAGCCCAGACAGGAGAGGAGATGACTTCAAAATGATCAATCACGCACAATCCATTATCTGTGTGTTCCTGAGTTTACTCTTGAGTTCATTTTCCTAATTAAGTTGATTATGTATTTTGAAAATGATTCATTAATAATGTTCACGCTCCCACCCCCCCCCCCCCCCGCCCGCCGCCTGGTGGACAGTTTACACCCGTCATAATTCCAAGAGCTTCCCTTCAATAAATAATGATCCTTGTTTTTATGTCCAAATCAAAAGCCCTTCGACTGTCATTTCTCTGCTGTGTCTAATTGGGGCTGTTTCGTGTTTAACCGAGACTTGTTATACCGTGTTTTGTTTGTTTGTTTGTTTACTTAATGATCTAATAAGATACAGAGTAAAGGCCAGCGAATGGAATCCGACAGTTAATTTAATTGCCTTCAACTATAAAGGGAACAAAGTGATGAAGAAACCGCTCATTGGGGGACAGACCGTCAGTTCTACGTCTCGTGTTGAGTTGTAACTGACGTGAGATCAACCTGAAATCAACAAAAAGCACTCCCAGACTGATACAGAAGAGTAGGACGCATCATCCTGACTGATACAGAAGATAGGACATCCATCCTGACTGATACAGAAAGATAGGACCATCCTCCTGACTGATACAGAAGATAGGACGCAATCCCTCCTGACTGATAGCAGAAGATAGGATCATCCCTCCCTGACTGATACAGAAGATAGGAAACCATCCCTCCTGGACTGATACAGAATGATAGAACCATCCCCGCCCTTCCTGACTGATACAGAAAGATAGGACCTCCCTCCTGCGGTTGGCTACACAGAAGGGTGGGAGCACATAACCCAGGGCACCACCTCACATTCACACTGCTGTTCCTCTACTGAATGGTGACGTTAGGGGCAAAGGGGAGGGAGAGGAGAGGGGGAGTGGAGAGGAGAGGAGTGGAAAGGAAAGAGGAGCGAATGGAGAAGGAGAGGAGAGGAGAAGGAGAGGAGTGGAAAGGAGAGGAAGCGGAAATGGAAGGAGAGGAGAGGAGCAGGAGAGGAAGAGAGAGGAGAGGAGAAGGAAGGAGAGGAGAGGAGCGGAATGGAGAGAGGAGAAGAGGAGAGGAGAGGAAGAGGAGAGGAGAGGAGAGGAGAAGGAGGGGGGTACTGAAGGAGACATGGGTGGTGGAAAACACACTCCTGATCCAACCCTAGGAATACCACAGACATGTATAGACATGCCACAACACACACACACGCAACACCTCACACCCACAACCACTCCCTCACGCTACCAATCGGCTGTTTCATCGGACGGACAAGGTGAGGTGAGACACAAATAGTAATACAGTTCTGTAGTTTGTGTTACATTTGCCAGTTCAGAGACATATTCATGCCACAGAAAATAAAGTGTGTGTTTGGTGTGTATGCGTCCTTGAGTGTGTGTGTGTTCGTGTGTGGTTGTGTGTGTATAAAAATAATGTAGTGGTATGTGAATGGTCTTTGTAGAGTCAATGTAGTTGTGTTGTA
>NW_019949217.1:0-11869 GCF_002910315.2 Salvelinus sp. IW2-2015 | reverse complement strand
GTCCCTCCTCGCAATAGGACTCATTACTTCTGGGAGCACTAGGCCCTCCTCCAATAGGACTCATTACTTGTATGGAAGCACTAGTCCCTCCTCAATAGGACTCATTACTGTCTGGTGGAAGCAGAGTCCCTCCTCCATAGTGGACTCATTACTGTCTGGTGGAGCACTAGGTCCCTCCTCCAATAGGACTCATTACTGTCGTGGAGCACGTAGTCCTCCTCCCAATAGGACTCTTTACTGTCTGGAGCACTAGGTCCCTCTCACAATCGGAGAAACGACAGGCTAGATTGAAGGGACTTGTCTTCCTGTGAATCAATCATGTCAGCAAATGAATATTATAGATAGCAGATAGGAGAAGAGCGACAGAATATAATGTGATCGTGATTAAAACCGGCAGTAAACTAACTTACACAAGGCCTGGTGTAAAAGGTGGGGTTTAGATTTTAAAAAGGGGGGCCCCTTATTAAATGAAAAGGACAAGTCCTCAAAAGCAGCAGACTATGTTCGCACAACCTGCCCCTCCACAGAGAAGAGTCCTTTTAGAAGCCGACGGCCACAGAGGAGAGCAAATAGCAGCCAGCCCTTCAGAAGCCGACGGCCACAGAGGAGAGCAAATAGCAGCAAGCCCTTCAGAAGCCGAACAAGCCATAGTGCTCCACAGACAGTAATGAGTCCTATTGGAGGAGGGACCTAGTGCTCCACAGACAGTAATGAGTCCTATTGGAGGAGGGACCTAGTGCTCCCCAGACAGTAATYAGTCCTATTGGAGAATGAGAGAAGAGATGAAGACATCCACACACTAGAAGCCGTGTAGCCAGTAAGTAGAGGTGAGGACGGGAGAGGACAGCTGCAGGGTTGTTAGTGTGTGGATATGTCTCCTTTCTCCAGTTAAATAAATATTGGATGGTTATGACATCGATGGCCTCTAGTCTGTTAGCTACTCTCAGTCAACACGCCCCCTTTATCCTCTCTGCATTGAGTTGCCGTTTCCCCTTAATGATGGAACAATGGGAGCAGTAATACTAATGAGTGTCTGTTTCATTAGGAGGCTGTTGTTCTCTAGACGCCTCCAGGTCTGTAGGAGCCAGGGGGGATCAACCAGGGACAAGGGGGAAAGGGGAGCAAGCTAGCGTTCCTCCCTACTCAGGCAGCTTGCTGTGGGGCTAATGGCTCGCTGGGCTGAGCTGGTCGAGGCCCACAGTCGCTTCGCTGAGCTCCAACCTCCAACCCTCTGACTAACATAGTGTTCCTATTTTCAGTCCTCCGTGGCTGGGGGGTGTCCCTGGCATGGCATCTTCCTCCTTCAGCTCAGGAATGCACACGCAGGAGCAACCCTGTTCCCTGCTTTTCCCTGTCCAAGTCTCTTACAGTGGCTAACAATAGTCTCTACTGCCTCTCCTAGCTTGATTGGGTGATAGGCTTTAAAATGACGGCCCTGTCAGCAAATCTCAGCATTTCAYTTATCTMAACCTTTRGCCTGTGGTCCTGTGTYTTTTCCAAAACTGTAAACAGGAAGAAACGTATTTAGAGTTTGTGTGCGTTGCYGTGGCCCTGTGAAAGAGCCCATTGTGTGTGTGGGGGGAGGGGCAGCAGCAGGTGTCTTTGATTTGGCAGACCAGGCTGTGGAATTCCATGCCTCAGGAGCTGCACGGCAATCACTATTCTTTCTTACTGGTAAAGTAAGCGACAGGACAGGAAGTCACTTTACCTCACTTCCTGTTTTGCTTTATCCTCACTCAGAGTTGTCAGATGTGCTTACGCTGTTGTCACTAGCTTATCCACGCCACCCAAATATAGCTTGTTGGGTTCTTGGATTTTAAGTTAGTTACTAAGTTTAGCACTTGTTTAAGGTTTGGTTTCAAAATTTCAGGGAATTTTTTAACAAGAGAAAATTGTCTGGGTGGGTTTAGCCAGAATAATGACTTTTGGGACTGTGGTTAACTACTCTGATGACCCGCTTCACACACGTCTTGGATATTATTATGCATTATGTTCATGATTAATAACACAGTTAATTTTGTAGAGCGCTTTTCATACAGGACAGAATCAAACCCAAAGCTCTTTACAATCTGTGAGCAACCATGTTATCACCCTGTCAAAGGCACAAACATGGCATGTCGTCAGCGTTTCAGGATACAGTGTCTCAAATGAGCCTTCTCTTCTTTATACAGAGTTTGAAGGAGTAGGCGAGAGAGAGCGCTAGCTCACAGAAAAAGAAACAAGGAAGACTGTTAACAAACAGATACTGAGGAGGACGCGAACGACCCTTATTTTTATATTTCTTCAGTCCTAGCCAATTTGTTATCGATCACCATATGTTGTAATTGGTCTCAGATAGATGTCATTTTACTTCGATTACTGGATTGCGCCAGTGAGAGGGTATGATTGTCAGAGAGAGATGGGGATGCTGCGAGGAGGAAGGGGATAGTGTGAACTGAAGGTAGTGATTACGAGAGCAGGAGGGGAGGGGGGATGGGAGGAATGGGGTGAGAGAAAGGGAGGAGGTGCTTGCGGATGATGAGGGCTGTTTAATCCGGCGGTTAATTTTGATGGCTGGCTCACGGGATGAGCATCTTGTCAGCAGAGATAAGTTGTCACGTTTCACTGAGTTCTGAGGACTAAACGATATGTGCCAATAAGTTATAGTCTGTCCTTGAGTTCTGTCTGTCTGTTCTGGGCAGCAGGCGCTTACAATCAGTGTGATAGGAGGCTCGCTTCCGTGCCAGCGGCCCCGCCCCCCAACCCCACTGTCCTTACATCAGTCCCGCCGCCCAGCTGGATATGTTGATGGGAACTGATGTTATTTTATTTCCGCCGCAGAAGTCACAGCTGTCAGCTCAGCGCATAGAAAAGTGAAGCGTTCTCGTGGCCTCCTAGCACTGATATCCTGGGCCAGCCAAATGAATGCAGCTTCATCCAACTACTGCTATGAATGGCTCCATAGAGCTGGACACATCCCACACTCAGACCTGATTTACTGCTTCCCTAGCTGGACACATCCACACTCAGTACCCTTGTATTACTGCTATCCCTAGCTGGACACTTCCACACTCAGCACCCTGTATTTACTGCTTCCCTATTGGTGGGACACATTCCACACTCAGCCTCCTGTTAATTATGCTTGTCCCTAGACTGGACACATCCACACGTCAGACCCTGTAGCTACATGCTTCCCTAGCTGGGACAGCAATCACACTCAGACGCTGTGTTACTTGCTTCCCTAGCCTTGACACATTCACACTCAGCCCTGTATCTACTGCTTCCCTAGATGGACACATTTCCACCACTCAGACACCTGTATTACTGCTTTCCCTAGCTGGACACTTCCACACTTCAGACCCTGTATTACTGCTTCCTAGCTGGACACACTCACACTGCAGAACCCTGTTACTGCTTCTCCTAAGGCGGACACATCCACACTCGGACCCTGTATATACTGCTTCCCTAGCTCGGCACTTCCACACTCAGACCCTGTATTACTGCTTCCCTAGCTTGACACATCCACACTCAGACCCTGTGTTTACTGCTTTCCCTAGCTGGACACATTCCACACTCAGAACCCTGTATTACTGCATTCCCTAGCTGGAACACTTCCCACACTCGGACCTGTGTTACTGCTTCCCTAGCTGGACACATCCCACACTCAGACCTGTTGTTACTGCTTCCCTAGCTGGACACATCCACACTCAGAACCCTGTATACTGCTTCCTAGCTGGACACTTCCACACTCAGACCCTGTATTACTGCTTACCCTTAGCTGGACACATCCACACTCAGACCCTGTTTACTGCTATCCCTAGCTGGACCTCCACACTCAGACCCTGTATTACTGACTTCCTAGCTGGACCTTCCACACTCAGACCCTGTATTACTGCTTCACACTAGCTGGACACTCCGCACACAAGATAATGAATTGAAAGGAAAGTATGAAGGGACATCTCGTAATTGGTATTGAAAATTGCAATTTTTTTTTTTTTTTTTTTCCAACTTAGAAACAAAATTTTGGAAAATAAATACACGCAACTTATGTCCATAGTCTAATTTTTCACTAATGCTGATTATCAAAGGGGGGAGAGTGTTGGAAGATCTTTTTTAATATACTGTGAGGTACTTATTATAATAATTGGATATGTAAAAAAATAAATAAATGTGGACTTCGATTGGCTTGCGTGTGTAAGGTGAGGAAAAGCGACACCTGCCTTTTTCTCCCAATTTTGTGATCTCCAATTGGTAGTTTAGTCTGTCCATGCGTTGCAACTCTCCACGGGAACGCGGGGGGAGTGCCAAAGATTTGAGAACCATGCATCCTCCAAACACGATCCTGCACAAGCGCGCTAATTGTTCTTGGGACACTGCTCGTCTTAAAACCCGAAGCAGCCCGCACCAATGGTCGGAGGACAACACCGTACAGCAAACGGCGACTAAGTCAGCGTGCATGCGCCCGGCCCGCCACAAGGAGTCGCTAGAGCGTGATGGGAACAAGGACAATCGCAGTCGACCAAAACCCTCCCTATTTACCCGGACGACGACTGGCCAATTGCTGTTGCCGACTCATGGGTCTCCCCGGTCGCAGCCTGCTTGCAAACAAGCCTGGGATCGGACAACCACGGCTCTTTTTTAGTGACACCTTCTATCAACCCTCTGATTCCACTGCTTGATGCAGTGCCCTTAGTTGACCGCTACGCCATCGGAGAGGTGAGAAGCTCAGTCTAGTGTTTGGTGTGAGTTTCAAGGACTATTCGAAATCAGACACCTCCAATGTGCCCTTTCCTCCATTGAACGTTTGCGAGAAGCAGGCCCAGGTTTCTTTCTATGCATGCTTCAGGGGCGTGCAGGGTGCTGTCAACATATAAAACAGACAGAGAAACCAGAACACATGCTCATTGCTGCACATGGAGCTGTGTAAATGATGTTATACAAATAACCACAACTTGTTTCTCACAAGTTGTAGCAGTGTGAGCTCTGCTACAACGTTTTCCACTCTTGAGAATGATTAATGGTAAATTACTATAAATTAAACATTCCATTAAACAGAAATGAATGTTAAGCTAAATGACAGGGATAAACGGTAGAACTGCCGGTTGTTTACAAACCAGTATGCACACGTGCATTCAATAGAACATTGTGGGCCGTCTTGTATAGCCCAAGGCTATTCTATTCTACTTAGCGGGGGATAGGAGTGGCGTTATTCTTTTGGTCTCGCGAGGGCGGGCTATGGACCAGGACCGACATCAAAGTGCCATAGTCTACTAGAGCGCTGGAACACGCCGCGTCTGCATAGTCTGTAGAGACTGAATCCACCCCCGCGTCTAGGCGTAGTCTGTAGAGCTGGCATTACACCCCACGTCTAGCGTATGCATAGGCTGTTAACACCCCCACGTCTAGCGTAGTTCTATAGAGCTGAACACCGCGTCTGAGCAGTAGTCTATAGAGCTGAACAACCCCGCGTCTAGCGTAGTCCTATTAGAGCTGTAACACCCCGCTGTCTAAGCGTAGTCTATGAGAGCTGAACACCCCCGCGTCTAGCGTTAGTCTTGTAGAGCTGAAACTACCCCGCGTCTAGCGTAGTCAATAGAGCTGAACACCCCCGAGCGTAGCGTAGTCTATAGAGCTGAAACCCCGCGTCTGGCGCAGTCTATTAGAGCTGAACACGGGCCCCGCGGTCTTGCGATAGGTCTATAGAGCTGAACACCCCGCGTCTGGCGTAGTATAGAGCTGAACACTCCCCGCGGTCTGGCGTAGTTCTATAGAGCTGAACACCCCCGCGTCTTGCGTAGTCTATAGGAGCTGAACACCCCTCTTCGCGTCTGGGCGTAGTCTAATTAGGTCTGAACCCCCGCGTCTGCGTGAGCTAATAGATTGCTGAACCAACCCCCGCGTCTGGGCGTAGTCTATAGAGCTGAACACCCGCCGCGGTCTGGCGTAGTCTTGGATTAGAGCTGAAAACCCCCGCGTTCTGCGTGTCTATTAGAGCTGAACACCCGCCGCGTTTGGACGTACGTCAATAGAGCTGACACCCCCGCGTCTGGGTAGTCTATAGAGACGAACACCCCGCGTCATGGCGTAGTCTATAGAGCTGAACACCCCCGCGTCTAGCGGTAGTCTATAGAGCTGAACACCCCCGCGTCTAGCGTTAGTCTATAGAGCTTGAACACCCCCGCGTCTAGGCGATAGGTCTATAGAGCTGAACCCCCCGCGTCTAGACGTAAGTCTATGCAGAGCTGAGACACCCCCGCGATTCTAGCGTAGTCTATTAGAGGCTGAAAAACCCGGTCTAGCGTAGATCTATGAGCTGAACACCCCCGCGTCTGGCGTAGTTCTAATAGAGCTGAACACCCCGCGTCTGGCGTAGTCTATAGAGTGAACACCCGCGTCTGGCGTATCTATAGAGCTGAACACCCCCCGCGTCTGGCGTAGGTCTATAGAGCTGAAAACACCCCGCGTCTACGTAGTCTATATAGCTGAACACCCCGCGTCTAGCGTAGTCTATAGAGCTGAACCCCCGCGGTCATAGCGGTAGTCTATAGAGCTGAACACCCCCGCGTCATAGCCATAGCATTTTCATGACAGTCTCATCCATAACTGTCGAGTTACATGTTATTCACATGACCTTTTCACAGCCCTAGTTGCTGTTTACTCTTTGACGTACTAACATATTTTCAAAAGCTATTTCTGTCCTTCATTGCTTCCATCTTTCTTGTTGTCGAGAAGCATAGTATTTATCTTACGGTCTGTCTCTTTTCCCTGTGACACGGGTCTCGGAGAGTCTTGTGTGCTCCAGCCCCTCCATCTCCAACAACCACCAGCCCCTGAAGATGGACCCCCCCCCTCGCCGGCACGGCAACCGCAAGATAGCCACCGGCGGAAGAAGAAGCACAGCAAATTCAAAGTCCGACAGGCCTCTCTGGTAACTGCGGAGAGGTAACGGCATCTCCCCTCCCCTCTCCTTTTCCAGCCCTGAGTCGCTCGCTATAACCGCTCCTCGCCTCGGAACACCTAGGCTATACCACTAACTGGTTCCTAGGTGCTAGCATGCTCTGCTATATCCTGGATGAGCTGGCGTCTCTGGAAAGGGGCATACTGGACCGCACACCAAGAACCCTAGGAAGTACAAACTAATAGCACCTATTGCATTCTTCGTATGAACTCATCTTGATTTGCACGATGGTTTAATTATTCCTGACCTTGTCTTTACTATTAGCTGTCTTGTGACCAGGTAACCTCTTTTAAAGCCCCGACTGTCCTTCCTTTATTCCACTCGGATATTACTAATCCAGCTAATTAATTGGTTACATTAATTAAATTAGATGCAAGACAGATTTGAATATTGATACAGCACTTCGCGTATGTCTAGCTCGTGAGAACCAGTGTATCCGCGCGTAGCCACCGGACCAGCTAGTTCTTGCCCACCCAGCCCCGACACTCACTGCTGCTCTGTGGGAAGGGGTTCCCATTCTTTTCTCTCATCCTCCCCTTCCCCTTATTGCCTCCTCTCTCGTCTCTTCTGTCTGTCTAATCGACGGATGTGTGTTTTTTACTAAGCTCCTCTACCTCTCGGCGCCCTTACAATTCATTTCTATTCCAATTCAATGCCCAACTTGCAAATGGGGGCCATTCGCATTATTGCTCATGGAAACATGTGTTAACATGCCAGAAGCAACGGTGGAATAATATTACAAAGTCTTAAAAAAACAAATTCATAAGAACAGTAACATTACAACAAGTTTTGCCAATACACAATAAAACATATGCTAACAAATTCTTGCTATAGATGGCTCACTAGAGAATATCAGGTTTGAGAGTGTACTGACTGCGTTCAAATATTCAAAAGCAATCACAAGCAAATAAAATAACCCATGAAATTTGTTTGTTATTTATACATTATGGTTTTTGTTCTCATCTGGTTGCCCTTACTTTTCATCAATGTTGGCAACAGTGTGATCCATATATTCTTTTTGCTGCTATTAAGGCTTCAAATACACTGTCTTGTGTGATGCCACTGTGTTAATGGTGCGAAAAACAGATAATTCACTCCAGGACTACTATGGGAGTGGGCGAATTTTAATTTCCATCTGAGCTTCTGGTTGTGTCCGAAACTGTGTTCGCAGGGCACAGTACATGGAATCTGAACCACTACACAACAAAGAAATATGGGCGTCTCTACCTAAACTCGAAACCCATATGTTTGACAAGATGGGGCAGTAGGAGGAGGAAAGGTGCAAGGTCCCCCTTCCGCACTCCCGATGTTATGTGCGGTGGTACGCAGGGACCCATGAGGTGAGCTGTAGATGATGTAGTTGCCTGTGTTCTTGCTCCTGAAGATGCCCAATCAGTGACGGGTCATCATTGCGTGCCCCGTCTACCCCTCCGCACCAAGACAAGTTGCCCTGTCTTGGCCGCTGCCCAACCTAAGTAGCCTCCTGTGGTCGTACTGGGTCATCCTCCATCGTTCCTCTCCTGCTGGCTGGCGCAATAGTTTTAAGGTGCTTGTGTCCTAGGTTGGTTCATCCACAGGTCGAAAGGCTATTTTCTAGGCCCCGCTGTGTTACTCTCTGTTTAGCGCCCTAAGCATGTCCTAGTGGACTTTGCTCGGATTTTTTTATTTGTTATTTTCTGTTCCCAAATGTACATTTATATCTTTTATGCTTGTGAGTTTCTCAGTGATTTGTAGTGGGTAGCTATTCCGACTTTGTTTGGTCCTTTGCTCAGGTATTAGACTGCGGTGTGTTGGTGATTGTTTGGGACAGATAGCCCTATTAGCACTGCGGTTGACTTTAAGGACCCTTCGCATCAGGTTAAATCTTTTCTGTTAGAGGGAGTGCTCTTGCCGTTAGTATATATGGAAAATAATGGTTTTGGTGAGGAGTTTCTGTCCGTGAGGTGGGGAAGTGATAACGGCCGCCTGTGGAGTCTTGGCATAAGAAATGTTGTAAATATTTTCACGTAGCTGTGGAACATTGACGTCGGATTTTTGTGGAATGGTAGAGAATGTAATCTAATTTAAAACTAGTTACGGCGTAGTGCGAATGAAGCGTGCTCATGTGAGTGGGTTAGGTCTGGCCAGAGCGATGTCCGTTGACGCAACCGTTGGGAAGTCATGGTTTAGACAGACACCCAAGGCGGGTGCGGTCCATTAAATGGGGGCCCCAGGGCGGGAGGAGGGACTAAGCTCGCGCGCCGAAATTTGTTGTCCAGGCGGAGCTGGTGGTCCATAATGCTAAATCTGTGGTGAGTGCTTCACTCTCTCGAAAGGACTTCCAAAGCCACTTATCCCAACCAAGTAAAGACAAATTTGTCCGAATGCCAACCTCCCTATCGAATGTTAGTCCGAACGAAGGATGGTAGAAGCTGGTCGAATAGTGTCGCAGTCCGTAGTTTTATGTATCAGATTAAGCCCATGGCTGGGGTCTTTCGCTCGCGCGTTTCGCGCTCTTGAGAACCATGTCTCCGACAGAGCTTTGCGAAACTCAGAAACCAGTCTGATCGTTAACCTTGATTCTGTGCCAGGCGAGTGTGAAACTTTATTATGAAATAACAATCCAGGACCCAAGCTACCAAAGCCCAGACACGAAGGAGGATAGACAGGCGCATGTAGAGGAGCCGGGCGTGGCAGGTGAGTGCATAGACGAGACGAGAGTATCTGGAGTGGAATATAACCCTCTACCCGCCGCCAAACGCTCTCTCGGCCAGATGACGTCGATGGAAACAAGGTCAACTGGAGCAATGAAACGACTTAGGCAAATCGACGCCGCCGTCCTCGGAGGGTAGCCTATCTCTTCAACCATAGCTCGTGACAGAACTCGTAATATCCTATGTCTCTCGAGTCGTGGCTTAAACACAGGGACAATGGCTAAATAATAAATCGAAGGTTTAGTTTTTTGACTATTACAGAGCTTTGCGACAGAACTAGAGAAGCAGGAAAGTAGGTGTCCGAGCTGCGGGGACAAAGCGGGTCAGGGTGATACGTGGGGCCAAAAAGAGACGATGGGGTGCTCGGCTGCTTAGTCCCCCTGCGTGTATTAAACATCAACACATGCTGGTTTTGCCAGCGGCACGAATTCAATGCACACGAATCAGCAGTAATAACAAGGGGTTACAAAGACAGCCCTCTCGTGCAAGGTTACTCTGACGTATCGGGCCCCTGAGGTTAGAGTCTGGGACCCAAGAGCACCATGATAAGTGCTTGTATTAGTCCCCACTCGCTACTTCCTACAAAGCCGATGAGGATTATCTGCAGAAGAATCTATCAACGAGGCTAGCAATACTTTCTAGGCTCGCATTCGACCTGCAAGCCCCAACTGATAACCATGAACGTCCGCACCAGCATGTTCGCGACGAAATAACTGTCGTGACACGCGTGGGCTGCGCTTAGAAATTCTACAGGTAACACCTTAAACTAAGGCGATGGACCGACCAATATCGTACAAGCAGTATGGAAATTGGCGAGCCGATTATTAGGTGTCTTAGAGTCAACCATACCGTAACACGGTAAGCGAGCATCGGTCCGATGTTCTAGTTAACGCCGATCGCTAGCATGTAGTGTGGGATGTGTCAAACCAAAGAGGCTGTTTGACGTGGCATTACCTTATTATATACACTCATGGATATAAATGAACTGTATTTTACCCTATCGCGCGAGGACCGCACCTAACATCATCCCAAATATTAACCAAAACCTATCTTATTCACCCATACAAAGATGGGCTATCATTCAGAGCAAAAGCAGAAAAAAAAAATACTATAGTTGATACACTTCCAACAACAAATGCAAGTTCAGAGTCGCTAGGGGCAGTCATTCTTTAAAGATGTGGAGGGAACATTTTTCTCAGTGCAGAAAGAACACAAATCAACAATGAGTTCGAAAAATACATTAAAAACGCACTAACGCTGATGGGATAATTGGGAATTCTATTGCCCTTATCAAGTCAATCCTTGCATTTGTCGTGGGTGATGTTGGCTTTCGCCCACGTGGTTACGAGCACCTGCCAAAACCCCGGTTTAGGGCGGCGTATTTTCATATTTGTGCCTATCCGTAGTCTACACAGTATTGTGGAAATTCAACAATCCATGACGCTACGTTGCTATGGGCGTTACTGCTATGGAGCTTCACGAACTGAAAGTAAAACATATTTGAGCCAACGATGTCACAGCCCCAAATGAGCATTCTGAAAGTCTGACAGCACATGTGGCGTCAATCGAGGATTTCGTACTGAGGAAAGCTTCGCCCTATTTCATGCTAGCATGAATCCTGCAATGGTTGTCAATACGCATGCTTGGCCAGTTCTGGCAATGAGCATGTTTGTGAGAACATGATTTGAAAACAATTACGAACAAACAGCTTTCTCCTTGGCTCTCCATACTTTCGAACAAACTGAGGCTTGAAAAATCAAGCCTCATTAAGACTGCGTCGATGCGAGCACAACATTAGATACCCCTCTGTCATTGGCATTGAAACGCTACCCCCAACGGGGACGCAGAGCCGAACCGAGGACAAAACTGCTCAAACAGAAACTGCCAACAAATAGGGAGCCGTGGGGCCGCTCCTAATAAACTTGCCATAGAGATAACTCTACACAAGAGGCTGGATCTGAACTACGAAATTCCAGGGGTGGCAGTTTCTCGGAGGCCTCTCAACTTGTTTGCACCATGCTCGAGTGTAGGGAGTACGCCAGCCCACTGAAAAGCGACAGACTGCTTTCGATGGGCAGACAAGAAACAGGATTTATCAAGCTGAAATAGTTGAGGAGCACAGCTGAGCCCATGGGAATTCGAGATAGTAATATAGGCGAGACACGCAGGCCATGAGACATATGCGCACGAGGAAGAGGCCACACCGAGTGAACAACGACAGACAGTCGAAAGCTTGCAG
>NW_019949216.1:0-11869 GCF_002910315.2 Salvelinus sp. IW2-2015 | reverse complement strand
TTATACTAGAGTGTCATACGTGTTTCAGCTATCTATTACTTACCAGTGTTCATAATGTGTTCTCACTATCAGTACTATACTAGGAATGTCATAGTGATTCCTATCTTATAGCTATACTAGATGTCATAGTGTTCATCTATCTATGACTTATACCTAGTGTATACGTTGTCGACTATTTACTATATTATCAGTTGTCTAATAGTGTGTCACTATCTATATATATTAGAATGTCATAGTGTTCACTATCATAATACTATACTAGATGTATAAGTGTTCACTATCGTATTACTATACTAGATGTCATATAGTGTTCACTGATCTATACTATACAGAATGTCATACGTGTTCACTAATCTTCACCTACTAACTAGAGTCATAGTGTCTATATCCACTGCTTTCAGTGTCCATCGATACTACTATTATAGTCCTTCATTAACTAGATGGTCATAGAGTGTTCTACTATCTATACTATACTAGATGTCATTAGGTTCACTTATCTATACTATACTAATAGTCGATAGTGTTCACCTATCCTATTACTATTATACTTGATGTCATAGTGTCCTTAACTATCTATGCTAGTGTAAAGTCAAACTAGTCACTAAGTCTACTGAACTACTACTATGTCATAGTGTTCACTATCTATACCTATACTAGATGTATAGTGTTCACTATCTAATACTATACTGAGATGTCATAGTGTTCACTATCTATACTATACTATGATGTCATAGTGTTCACTATCTATACTATAACTAGATGTCATAGTGTTCACTATCTATACTATACTAGATGTCATAGTGTTCACTATCTATCTATACTAGATGTCATAGTGTTCACTATCTATACTATACTTGATGTCATAGTGTTCACTATCTATACTATACTAGATGTCATAGTGTTCACTAATCTATACTATACTAGATGTCATAGTGTTCACTATCTATACTATACTAGATGTCATAGTGTTCACTATCTATACTACTACTACAGATGTCATAGTGGTTCACTATCTATACATATACTAGATGTCATAGTGTTCACTATCTATACTATACTAGATGTTCATAGTGTTCACTATCTATACTATACTAGATGTCATAGTGTTCACTATCTATACTATACTAGATGTCATAGTGTTCACTATCTATACTTACTAGATGTCATAGTGTTCACCTATCTATACTATACTAGATGTCATAGTGTTCACTATCTATACTATACTGATGTCATAGTGTTCACTATCTATACTATACTAGATGTCATAGTGTTCACTATCTATACTATACTAGATGTCATAGTGTTCACTATCTATACTATACTAGATGTCATAGTGTTCACTATCTATACTATACTTAGATGTCATAGTGTTCACTATCTATACTATACTAGATGTCATAGTGTTCACTATCTATACTATACTAGATGTTCATAGTGTTCACTATCTATACTATACTAGATGTCATAGTGTTCACTATCTTATACTACTAGATGTCATAGTGTTCATATCTATACTATACTGATGTCATAGTGTTCACTATCTATACTATACTAGATGTCATAGTGTTCACTATCTATACTAACTATGTGTCATAGTGTTCACTATCTATACTATACTTGATGCTATAGTGTTTCACTATCTATACTATACTAGATGTCATAGTGTTCACTATCTATACTATACTAGATGTCATAGTGTTCACTATCTATACTATACTAGATGTCAATAGTGTTCACTATCTATTACTATACTGATGTCATAGTGTTCACTATCTATACTATACTAGATGTCATAGTGTTCACTATCTACTATACTAGATGCATAGTGTTCACTATCTATACTAAACTAGATGTCATAGTGTTCACTATCTATACTATACTAGATGTCATAGTGTTCACTATCTATACTAATACTAGATGTCATAGTGTTCACTATTTATACTATACTAGATGTCATAGTGTTCACTATCTATACTATACTTGATGTCATAGTGTTCACTATCTATACTATACTAGATGTCATAGTGTTCACTATCTATTACTATACTAGATGTCATAGTGTTCACTATCTTATACCTATACTAGATGTCATAGTGTTCACTATCTATACTATACTAGATGTCATAGTGTTCACTATCTATACTATACTAGATGTCAAGTGTTCACTATCTATACTATACTAGATGTCATAGTGTTCACTATCTATACTATACTAGATGTCATAGTGTTTCACTATCTATACTATTACTTAATGTCATAGTGTTCACTATCTATACTATACTAATGTCATTAGTGTTCACTATCTATACTATACTAGATGTCATATGTGTTCACTATCTATACTATACTTAGATGTCATAGTGTTCACTATCTATACTATACTAGATGTCATAGTGTTCACTATCTATACTATACTAGATGTCCATAGTGTTCACTATCTAATACTATACTAGATGTCATAGTGTTCACTATCTATACTATACTAGATGTCATAGTGTTCACTATCTATACTATACTTGATGTCATAGTGTTCACTATCATACTATACTGATGTCATAGTGTTCACTATCTCCCTACTATCCACACTAGATGCATAGTGGTTCACATATCTCGTACTAACTAGAATTCATAGTGTTAACTATCTATACAGTAACTAATCGTATATGTGTGTTCACTAATCTATACTAAACTAGAATGTCATAGTGTTCTCATATTTCTATACTATACAGAATGTCATAGTGTTCACGATCTGATACTTACCCCTAGAGTCCTCATAAGTAGTTCAATAATCTAATACTATACACTCCAGACTGTCATCAGTTCTACCACTACTATACTACATACCTCAGAATGTCCATCCAGCTGTTACCTACTCTTGACGACATATACTAAGATGTCCATAGTGTTTCCATTATCTATACCTATCACTAGACTCGTAATACGTGTCCTCACTAATCCCATACTAACTACTACCCACCCGCCACCCTCAGCATGTCTCACCGTGCTTCCTACTCTATACCCATACTAGAATCGTACATACCGTCGGTCTCACCTCATCCTCTACCCTCATCACTCACGATGCTCATACCGTGCTTACCACCTAACTCTATATATACCCTAGATGTCTAGTGTCCCTATCCTATACTCAATACCTAAGATGCTCATATGTGGTGTCAACTATCTATATTATAGCCAGCTAGACTGTCATACGTGTTCACCTATCTCAAATACTAATAACCTACGACTGTCCATAGATCCTCTCACCATCATCCTATACCCCTATACTCCAGAATGTTAATAGTGATTCCACTATCTATACTTATCCACTCCGTTGAATCGTTATCAGTGTCTTCTACGACTATTCGACTAGAATTCATAGTGTTCTCCCCACCCCCTATCTATACTCACTCTCCCAACCTACGAGTTCATAGTGTTCACTATCGTAATACTATACCTAGCATGTATAGTGTTCTCAATATCTTACCTCACTACCTAATGTCAAAGCTGCTATCACCTATCTATCACTACTCTCAGATGGGCACCTGTGTTCCCACTATCTATAACTATAACCTACCGATGTCATCCCAGTGCTACGTATCTTACTACTTATACACCTAGATGTCACTAGCTGGTTCACTGATCTATATACTATAGCCTCACGATCGACTCATAGTGATCCACCTATCTCATACCTATACTCTCGATGCCATACCCCAGTGTTCCACTATCTACTACCTACTACCTCAGCATCGATAATCACGTGGTTACATATCCTATACCTCATACCCTTGCATGTCATCACCCGTGTTCCACTATTCATCACTATACTTTGGATGCCATACCCGGGTTCACTAACTCGTCTACTTAACTCATGTCATACGTGTTCACTATCTATACTATACCCCCCTCTAATGTCAATAGTGTTTCACTATCTATACTATAACTACGAGGTCATAGTGTTTCACTATCGTATACTATACTTGATAGTCATGGTGTTCATCTCTTATACCTATACCTTAGATGTCAAACGTGTTCACTATCTAACTATCTAATATCTAGAGGCATAGGTGTCTCACCTTATCTATATCTATTCTATCAGCATCGTCATCTCAGCTTCGTTCACCGTACTGCTATACTCATACCCTTGACTTGTCATCGTGTCACTAATTAGATACATCACTCAGATTCACTAGCTGTCACTATCTATTAACTATACAACTCGACTGTCATACGTGTTGCCACTATCATGACCTGATACTTGATGTCATCAGTTGTTCGTTCTCTATCACTATACAGCGCCCATAGTGTTTCAACTATCTACTCCACTATACCCTACGATTGTACTATCAACGTAGTTCACTTATCTAGATACTACTAACTAGATGTCACATAGTGTTCACTATCTATACTTAGAGATGTCATAGTGTTCATAGTCTCAGTACTTATATACCTAGATGTATGAAGTGTTCCATCTACTACTATATCAGACAATCTGTTCCAATACCTGTGTTTTTCACCCTATCTCATATATACCTAGACCGATCGTCCATCTAGTGTCTCACTATCTACTACTATCACCTCAGACCTGTCCATAGTGTTTCACTATCTCATAACTATACTTGAGTGTCTAGTGTTCCACTATCTAATACTACTAACCTAGATGCCTTGATCCGGGTTCACTTATACTCACCCTGATCAAAGGTGCATTAACATGCTCTATCCTCATCAGCTTGGGAATTTCATTTGGTCACTATGTATCACCTACTACCCGCTAGAATGTAATGGTTCTATCGTAACTATACTAGATGTAAGGTCCCTATTGTACTATATACTTAGGATTCTCGTATGTTTTCACTATTATATGATACTTAATGTCATGGTGTTCATATTATACATCTCGATTTTAGTGTTTCCTATCGTATCTTACAGACTGTTCCTTAGTGTTCAACTATATACTATACTAGATGTCATAGTGTTCACTATCTATACTTATACTTATGGTAAAAACAATATGTGTCTATCAACATACCTAGCTGTCATACGTGTTTACCATTATCTATCCCAGGATTATATGTGTTCAATCACTATCTAATACTAGCTCTCAGGCTCACTATCTATACATACTCTTAAGTCATAGTGTTCTATCATACTATACTAGAGTGTTAAGTGTCTACTATCTATCACCCGTGTCATAGGTCATATCAACTTACTTGATGTCAATAGTGTTCACACTCATAACTACTACCTGCACTGTCATGTGTCATATTACTCTATACTAGATGTATAGTTCTTACTCTCTAGCTAATCTTAATGTCTAGTTTCACCTTTATTCTAACTAGATGTCATAGTATTCGTATACCATACTCGATCTCATGACACCGATTTCACTATCTCATCTATACTCTACTGTCACGTGTTAACTATTATCTACTATATAGATGTCATAGTGTTCACTATCGTATACTGAATAGCTAGATGTCATAGTGTTCATATCTAACTAACTGATGTCATACGTGTCACTATATATACTATCTGAATGTCATAGTGTTCACTATTATACATACCCTCTGATAGCCCTGTGTTCACTATCTTACTATACTTACATGTATAGGTTCACATTATAGTATAGATAGTGAACACTATGACATCTAGTATAGTATAGATAGTGAACACTATGACATCTAGTATAGTATAGATAGTGAACACTATGACATTAAGTATAYTATAGATAGTGAACACTAATTTAGTACGAACTAAATTAGCCAAAATATAAAGTATACATGCAGAGGACACTATTTCTGTACTTTAGGGCCCATAATGCAATGCTTCAGGAAATGGGCGTGGCTTCACATCGTTTCCAGATTTGAAGAAAATGGCGAAAAATATGCAGTCAAAGGACAACGAGAGAGGATACAAATTCATTGCTTTAACTAATTATGACAAATGTGAGGAAAATGTTGAGAAATGTAATAAAGTAATTACTTTTCAAATAAGTTACCTCACATTATATTGGCTGACAATTTGTTAGCTACGCTGTCGTTACGAACCACATAGCGTATCATTACAGCAGTATGTACCAGTAGCTAGCTACCTAACGTTAGTTGACTACTTATGCATAAAACTTGCCGGTATATTAACTATAGGCTTCCTAACTAACTACCCAACGTTTATTGACTTGATTATTCCCGCCATTCTTAGCTTAGCTAAATGGTATAGTCGGTGTGCGTTTCTCAATGGACATTCGGGTGCTTTCGTAAATTCGCTCTGGCTATCTACTCCGATTTCAGAGCACTCCCGTCTGAGTGTACGTTGGCAAAAAAACGTTATTAAATTGTTGCCTACAGTTACAGTCACCAACACTCTGGATAACATGAAAACTGCCTAACCAGCTCTGCTAGGGCGAGTAAAATGGTCAGAGTGGTCTCATTTGTGTCTGGAAGTTGCTAGCAAGCTAGCCAATGTTAGCTTGGGTGCTTGACTGCCGTTATAAGTTCAGATTGCTCAAATCAACCCTACTCCTCGGCCCGAGKGTCCAGTGTGCGCTCCGAGAGCGAAACGCTCTGAATTTACAAAAAAACAATCTGACAACGCTCTGAATTTACAAGCGCAATCTGGCATTCCAGATTGAATTTAAGAAGTCGTGAAATGTCTAACCAGTAATGTGTTATGCTAACTAGCTAGCAAGAGGTTGCATAGCAACAGCATCAACTTCCGGTAGACAGGCAAAGAGTTAGTACACTCAACTGAAAGCATACTGTTTGTTTACAGTATACTAKAATTAACTAATAGTATGTACTATATACTCGTTAAGTATGTAGTATACAGTATGTTAGTATGGGTATTCGAACACAGCTCTCATTCTTCATCAGAAACTATTCCATAATATTCTTTCTGCCATCGAGAGAGAGAGAGAGCATAGGGTATGATGTCCCTGTCACGATAAGCCTGGTGACAAACGAGTGGAGCGAGAGAAGAATACATTTGTCATTCAAAGTGTCCCGTTCGACCCTGACCTGGCTGTTGCGTCCGTCGTGTTCACTTCCTGTTAACTGACAGTGTGATGAAACCCGGGCGATGTAACTTCCTCTTTGACCTCACTTCCACTAAATAGCCCTGACTTTGTATTAGTGTTCTCAAAGATTGATCAATGTTTATTGTTTTGGAACCATACTGTCCGTATTAAAATCTGTCTTCAAAGTGTGGTTTGTGTTGGGTTTGAAGTTGAGAAGTTGAATGAACTGCTATACAGCCTGTTATGCAGAAGGTGTACAGAGTACAGAACAGCACCTGCATTCTTAAAACCGATCAGAGCAGTAGTGTTGATCTCTCCCTCCTCCTACTGGAGTGATGATGTTGTTTCTGGCTGGGAGATATTCGTCATGGTTACTTGAGAATAGTCATCCGAGGAATCATGGGGGAAACAAATGTCACTGATGGATGTGGTGTCTGTGAGTGTGTGTGTGTGTCTGTGAGTGTGTGTCTGTGTCTGTCTGTGTGTGTGTGTGTGTGTGTGTGTGTGTCTGTGTCTCCATATCTCTCTCCATCTCTCCCTCCATCTCTCTCCCTTCTTCTCTCTCCCTCCTTCTATCTCTCTCCATCTCTCTCCCTCCATGCTCTCTCCTCATCTCTCTCCATCTCTCTTCTCCCTCCATCTCTCTCTCTCCCTCCATCTCACTCTCCCTCCTTCTCTTCTTCCCTCCTCTTTCTCTTCTCCTCCATCTCTCTCTCTCACCTTCTTCTCCTCTCTCTCTCTCCTCCTAATCTCTCTCCCTCCATCTTCTCCCTCCATCTCTCTCCCTCCATCTCTCTCCTCCATCTCTCTCCCTCCATCTCTCCTCATCCATCTCCCTCCCATTCTCTCCTCCAATCTCTCCTCCATCTCTCCTCTCTTCTCCCTCATCCATCTCCCTCATCCCTCCTCTCCTCTCTCTCCTCTCTTCTCTCTCTCCCTATCTCTTTCTCTCCTCATCTCTCCCTCCATCTCTCTCCCTCCATCTCTCTCCTCATCTCTCTCTCCTCTCTCTCTCCCTCTCTTCTCTGCTCCCTCCATCTCTTCTCTCTCCATCTCACTCCCTTTCTTCCCCTCCCATCTCCCCTCCATCTCTCCCTCCTCTCCTACCATCTTCTCCCCCCTCTCTCCTCCATCCTCTCTCTCCTCAGTCTCTCGTCCCTCCTATTCTCCCTCCATCTCTCCCTCCATCTCTCTCTCTCATCTCTCTCCTCATCTCTCTTCTCCTCCATCTCTCTCCCTCCAATCTCTCTCCCTCCATCTCTTCTCCTCCCTTCTCTCTCTCCTCTCTTCTCTCCCTCATCTCTCCTCCTCGCATCTCTCTCCCTCCATCTCTCTCCCTCCATCTCTCTCCCTCCTTCTCTCTCCCTCTCTTCTCTCTCCTCCATCTCTCTCCTTCTTCTCCTCCTCTCTCTTTCCCTCCTTCTCCTCTCTCTCCCTCTCTTTCTCTGTCCTCCATCTCTCTCCTCTCTCTTCTCTCTCCCTCCATCTCTCTCCCTCCTTCTCTCCCTCTCTTCTCTCTCCCTCCATCTCTCCCTTCTTCTCTACTCCCTCCATCTCTCCATCTCTCCTCTCCATCTCTCTCCCTCCTTTCTCTCTCCCTTCTTCTCTCTCCCTCCATCTCTTTCCATCTCTCCCTCCATCTCTCTCCCTCCATCTCTCTCCCTCCATCTCTCTCCCTCCACTTCTCTCTCCTCTCTTTTCTCTCCTCCATCTCTCTCCCTCCTTCTCTCTCTCTCCCTCCATCCTCTCTCCTCTCTTCTCTCTCCTCCATCTCTCTCCCATCTCTCCCTCCATCTCTCGACCCCATCTCTCTCCTTCCATCTTCTCCCTCCAACTCTCTCTCCTCCATCTCTCTCCCTCCTTCTCTCTCTCTCCTCCTCTTCTCTCTCCTCCTTCTCTCTCCCTCCATCTCTCTCCCTCCATCTCTCTCCCCCTTCTCTCTCCCTCCTTCTACTCCCTCCATCTCTCTCCCTCCATCTCCAGGTCACAGAGAGGTCACATAGAGACTGATCTTTGGCCATGATAGAAAATATCTATAAAATTATTGATTTGTTTTGATTGTGGTGTGTGTGTTGTGTGTGTGTGTGTGTTGTGTGTGTGTGTGTGTGTGTGTGTGTGTGTGTGTGTGTGTGTGTGTGTGGTGTGTGTGTGTGTGTGGTGTGTGTGTGTGTGTGTGTGTGTGTGTGTGTGTGTGTGTGTGTGTGTGTTGGTGTGTGTGTGTCAGAGAGGCAGTGGATTTGGCTGCTAGATGGATAGGGCGTTAATCACAGTGTTCTCCCACATCTGTGGCCAAGGGCTTGTTCCCATAACATCATAACTCAGATCAGCTTATAGGTCCACACATCAGGTCTCATAACATTGGTTGCAATTAGTGTAAACCAATGACAATAGTGAGGGGTTTACACACACCCTTCACTATTTCATTGATTGCACTGTTTGTCTACATAACTTGGTCATCAAGCATCATGATATTACCCGGAAGAAGGCCCAGTGAAGCCGAAACGTTGGTGTTATATATATATGGAGTGTGTGACTCTCTTTGTCTTTATAGCTTACAGTTTATTCACCGTTAGTCAGCAACTCTACACTAAATCATTTTCTCTGGGTGTGCTTTTTGTTGTTGTGATATTACCACGACAGAACAGCACACAGGAACTGCCAGAACCAAGGAAACAGTCATCACTGGTTTTGGGAGGAGAAGAATTCCCACTGTGGTAGTGAGAGGATAGACTGACTATACTATGACATCATAGTTGTAGCTCAATACATAGACACAGCTACAGTACTCCACATCTTACTGTAGTTACACCCCAAGAAGGACAATACCAGATCTACACCTCCTAGATATTTCCAGTCTTAGAAACAGTCCGTTTTTATGCCAAGTTTGATCTATGAAGTCCCATGGTAATGTAGAATGGTGTTTTATAATCTTCTTGCTCTATCATATTGTAAGATTCACACACAACTCACAGCAAGGAGAAGTTTGAGTTTTTCCACAGCTAAAATATTTTAAGAGTCTAAAGGTTGATACTCTTCCTTGGACTGTTTATCAGCATGTCTGTCCTAAACTGAGTTCCTTAGGACTGTGTAAGGGGAAGTTAGTTTGAAAGAGGTGACACATTCCAGAATATGGTAGTGGTGTATGGTGTGGGTGTATGGTAGTAGTATCTAGTAGTGGTTATATAGTAAGTGGTATATGGTAGTGGGTAATGGTAGTGGTGTGATGGTAGTGGTGTATTAGTAGTGGTATATGTAGTGGTATATGGTAGTGGTGTATGGTAGTGGTATATGGTAGTGGTGTATAGTAGTGGTATTAATAGTAGTGGTATATGGTAGGGTGTATGGGTAGTGGTGTATGGTAGTAGGTAGTATGGTAGTGAGTATATAGTAGTGGTATATGGTAGTGGTATATGGTAAGTGGTATATGGTAGTGGGTGTATGGTAGTGGTGTATGGTAGTGGTGTATGGTATGAGATTTGGGTGTTATATGGTGTGTGTATGGTGTATATATAGTAGTGGTTATGGTAGTGGTATATTGGTAGTGGTGTATGGTAGTAGTATATAGTAGTGGTATATGGTAGTGGTATATGGTAGTAGGTTGATGGTAGTGGTGTATGGGTAGTGGTAATTAAGGTAGTGGTAGTATGGTAATGTAGGTATATGGTAAGTGGTGTATGGTAGTGGTGTATGGTAGTGGTGTATGGTAGTAGTGATATAGTAGTGGTATATAGTAGTGGTAATATGGTAGTGGTATATGGTAGTGGTGTATGGTAGTAGTATATTAGTAAGTGGTATAGGTAGTGGTATATGGTAGTGGTATATGGTAGTGGTGTATGGTATGGTGTATGGTAGTAGTATATAGTAGGTGGTATATAGTAGTGATATATAGTGGTGGTATTAATGGTAGTGGTATATGGTAGTGGTATATGGTAGTGGTGTATGGTAGTAGTATATAGTAGTGGTATATGGTAGTGGTATATATGGTAGTGGTATATGGTAGTGTTGTAGTTGTAGTGGTGTATGGTAGTAGTATATAGTAGTGATATATTAGTAGTGGTGTATGGTAGTGGTATATAGTGTGGTATATGGTAGTGTGTATGGTAGTGGTGTATGGTAGTAGTATATAGTAGTGGTATATGTAGTGGTGGTATGGTAGTGGTGTATGGTAGTGGTATATGGTAGTGGTATATGGTAAGTGGTGTATGGTAAGTAGTATATAGTAGTGGTATATGGTAGTGGTATATGGTAGTGGTGTATGGTATTGGTATATGGTAGTGGTGTATGGTAGTGGTATATGGTAGTTGTATAGCAGTAGTGGTATACGGTAGTGGTGTATGGTAGAGGTATACGGTAGTGGTTTATAGCCAGTGGTATACGGTAGTGGTGTATGGTAGTGGTATATGGTGTATGGTAGTGGTATATGGTAGTGGTGTATGGTAGTGATATATTGTAGTGGTTATGTAGTGTTATAGTAGTGGTATATTGTAGTGGTGTATGGTATGTGGTATATAGTAGGTATATTGTAGTGGTGTATGGGTAGTGGTATATTGTATGGTATATGGTAGTTGATACTGTAGTGTGTATGATAGTGGTATATGGTAGTGGTATATGGTAGTTGTATATTGTAGTGGTGTATGGTAGTGGTATATAGTAGTGGTATATTGTAGTGGTGTATGGTAGTGGTATTATAGTAGTGTGTATGGTAGGTTATATGGTAGTGGTATATTGTAGTGGTGTATGGTAGTGGTATATTGTAGTGGTGTATGGTAGTGGTATACTGTAGTGGTGTATGATAGTGGTATATGGTAGTGGTATATGGTAGTTGTATATTTGTGTAGTGGTGTATGATAGTGGTTA
>NW_019949215.1:0-11870 GCF_002910315.2 Salvelinus sp. IW2-2015 | reverse complement strand
ATCGTAGGCTTATGAATTCATACCTGTAGCTGTGAAAATTCTGTCCGGGAAATGTATTATTATAACTTCAGATAATGATGATCACGCAGTGGCCGAGGTATGTTATCTGTTGTGAAGTTTGCACGTTTGTACACCCTACAGTACGTTATGCGATTGGGGACAAAAAAGCGTTTCGTTAATGAGGGACGCGCCACACCAAAGAGGTTCACGCATCAGACATATTCAGAGGTGGAAATATTATCTCACCTCATGTATATTATGAAAATAGAAACAAAAATACACTGAATGAACAAAACATTAACAACACCTGCTCTTTCCATAACATAGACTGACCAGGTGAATCCAGGTGAAAGCAATGATCCTTTATTGATAGCACGTGTTAAATCCACTTGAATCAGTGTAGATAAAGGAGAGGAGACAGGTAAAAAAAAAGGTTTTAAGCATTGAGACAATTGAGTCATGGATTGTGTATGTGTGCCATTCAGAGGGTGAATGGGCAAGACAAATGTAAGTGCCTTTGAAAGGGGTATGGTAGTAGGTATCAGGTGCACCGGTTTGTGTCAAGGACTGCATCGCTGCTGGGTTTTCCAAGCCCAACAGTTTCCTGTGTGTATCAAGAATGGTCCACCACCCAAAGGACATCCAACTTGACACAACTGTGGGAAGCATTGGAGTCAACATGGCCCAGCATCCCTGTGGAACACATTTGACACCTTGTAGAGTCCGTGGCCTGAAGAATTGAGGCTGTCCTGGGGGCAAAAGAGGGGTGCAACTCAATATTAGGAAGGTGTTCCTAGTGGTTTGTAAACTCAGTGTATAGTGCCCTTTATTAGGTTATTGTCCTTATTGAGGTATTCAAACCGTAGTGTAGTGTTGGTCACGATACAGGAAGTCATGTACTTTATTTAGCATTGTATTCTTAGTATTAACACAGCTTTTAACAAAGCTAATTGTTACAACACAAACAGATCATAACCTTGCTTGCTGCGTTGTTTATTTAAGCAAACGGCAGTGCAATACCCTATGTTTAGTCTTACACTATAGCATTAAAATCACTTCTGCTTTCAAACAGCTGGGGAATGTTAACAAAAAAAAAAAAAGATTTCTCAAGCATTTAAAGATAAAGAGGGATATGGAATGGGTTTCGTGGAATCTCTCTTCTATACCATAGCATCATAGTTGTCTTGTTTCTTGCTTTTCGAGTTAAAAGATTTTTCGAAATAACTAATATTTTCACCCCAAAATTGATTTGTTCCCTTCTGGATGGAAGACTAGGCNGAGACTGTTCACTCCTGATGAGCTCCAACAGCAGGTTCAACATCCACTCTGTGGTCACAGGAAAGAAACACTGTCATCATCATGCTATCCTAACAAGCCCATGTTTCACTAAAGCAGAATAGCATGTGATGTGCTGTGTGTGTGTGTTGTGTTGTGATGTGCTGTGTGTGTGTGTGTGTTGTGTTGTTACCCAGATGTGGATCCAGAAGATGGGGCTGCTCCTGATAACGGTCCATTATCACTGTAGAAAAAAAAGAACTGGTCAACATAAAGTTGTTGACTTTTCTTTCACTGCTTATGATTGTGGTATGTCTAAGTTATGAATGTATTAAGACTTATGTATGTACTTAGTACACGCATTTAGGCCTAAAGCCCACAGACTGTTCCATGCAAGACTGGATCAAGTTGGCCACAACAACAACAGACTAAACATGTAGAGTATGAATCTCACCGAGAAACCTCTCKATGGCTGACTCCARTGTCACGATGTTCTCGTGAACAACTGGTAAGCTGGAGATCAGGGCTCGAATCTCAGTGCCCTCGGTAAAACCTCCCAAGACACTGGCTTTAGCGATCACCTCGGGCTCCCCGCCGCCGCCTCCATCCTCCCCGGAATCCATGTCGGTCTGGGCCATTATACTTGCCTAGGTGACCGGTACATTTCATGCACTTTGTTATATGCATGTCTACTGTCCAATGCTTAATAAACACACGTCTACATAATAGCTAGCAAGTGCAGCTAGCTTGCCTTGAAGTTTTGATAGCTAGATGAGAACCGTGTGACTTCTAGCATGGGTGTGTCAATGATTTGGGTTCTATTCATGCCGATACTAGCCAATGATGCTAGCTAACTAGCTAGTACTGTTGGTTGGCAAGTGGCAACAGAAATCAAACAGAATTTGAGTGATCAGTGAAAACACACAGCTCATACATTTGGTTATCGTAGGCTTATGAATTCATACCTGTAGCTGTGAAAATTCTGTCCGGGAAATGTATTATTATAACTTCAGATAATGATGATCAACCAGTGGCGCAGTATGTTATCTGTTGTGAAGTTTGCACGTTTGTACACCTCACAGTACGTTATGCGATTGGGGACAAAAAAGCGTTTCGTTAATGAGGGACGCGCCACACCAAAGAGGTTCACGCATCAGACATATTCAGAGGTGGAAATTATCTCACCTCATGTATATTATGAAAATAGAAACAAAAATACACTGAATGACAAAACATTAACAACACCTGCTCTTTCCATAACATAGACTGACCAGGTGAATCCAGGTGAAAGCAATGATCCTTTATTGATAGCACGTGTTAATCCACTTGAATCAGTGTAGATAAAGGAGAGGAGACAGGTAAAAAAAAAGGTTTTAAGCATTGAGACAATTGAGTCATGGATTGTGTATGTGTGCCATTCAGAGGGTGATGGCAAGACAATTAAGTGCCTTTGAAAGGGTTGGTAGTAGGTACAGGTGCACCGGTTTGTGTCAAGGACTGCATCGCTGCTGGGTTTTCAAGCCCAACAGTTTCCTGTGTGTATCAAGAATGGTCCACCACCAAAGGACATCCAACTTGACACAACTGTGGGAAGCATTGGAGTCACATGGCCAGCATCCCTGTGGAACACATTTGACACCTTGTAGAGTCCGTGGCCTGAAGATTGAGGCTGTCCTGGGGCAAAAGGGGTGCAACTCAATATTAGGAAGGTGTTCCTAGTGGTTTGTAAACTCAGTGTTATGCCCTTTATTAGGTTATTGTCCTTATTGAGGTATTCAAACCGTAGTGTAGTGTTGGTCACGACAGGAAGTCATGTACTTTTTTAGCATTTATTCTTAGTATTAACACAGCTTTTAACAAAGCTAATTGTTACAACACAAACAGATCATAACCTTGCTTGCTGCGTTGTTTATTTAAGCAAACGGCAGTGCAATACCTATGTTTAGTCTTACACTATAGCATTAAAATCACTTCTGCTTTCAAACAGCTGGGAATGTTAACAACAAAAAAAAAAGATTTCTCAAGCATTAAAGATAAAGAGGGATATGGAATGGTTTCGTGGAATCTCTTTCTATACCATAGCATCATAGTTTCTTGTTTCTTGCTTTTCGAGTTAAAAGATTTTTCGAAAATAACTAATATTTTCACCCCAAATTGATTTGTTCCCTTCTGGATGGAAGACTAGGCTGTAGTGTAAGACTTTGTGAGGTCATTCAAGCTGGTCAGTGTGATTCTGTGTCTATGTTTTACAGACATTATGGGTAGTGTAGTTGTACATTATGCTACTGTACATATATGATCAGTGGTCAGTATTTGACCAGATCCTTCATGATCCTCAGTGAGGACCCTCTGTATCCTCCACCAAAGTGATTCCAGTGGTTCAGATAGTGGAAGAGTTGATACAGCTGATTCCTCTTCTCAAACCCCGGGGCTTGGGGATCTTGTCGTGATACCACGCGTAGAAGGAGTCGCTGAACCCTCCGAACATCCCGGCGATGCCCAGCTCATACTCAGCGTGGCCATAGAAGGAGGGGGGTCGAAAATTACAGGGCCGTCGGAACACTCTGCTACGTTTCCCCCCACAGGTCCCCGTGAAGCAGGGCGGGAGAACACCTCGATGTCGGTAAACAGCTGAGGGATTTTCAGCTAAGGAGAGGAGATATCAGACAGAAGATCAATCACCCATAAAGTCCTCTCGGATCACAAAAAGTACATAAGGTATAGGAGTAAGAGCTTGGTTTGGGATTGGGAAGATGATGATAGATAGACCTTATGGAGCTGGTGCTGTAGTCTGTGTTATTGTTTTAACAGTTCCCTGTAGTTACCTAGTTATATTGTTACCTGTAGCTTGGACCATAGTTACCTGTAGTTACCTAGTTAATTAGTTATATTTACCTGTAATGCTGGACCTATAGTTACCTGTAGTTACCTAGTTTATAGTTTGTATTACCTGTAGCTGGGACCATAGTTCCTGTAGTTACCTAGTTATTATTAGTTACCTGTAGCTGGGACCATAGTTCCCTGTAGTTACCTAGTTATATTGTTACCTGTAGCTGGGACCATAGTTACCTGTAGTACCTAGTTATATATTATACCTGTAGCTGGACCATAGTTCCCTGTAGTTACCTAGTTATATTGTTACCTGTAGCTTGGACCATAGTTCCTGTAGTTACCTAGTTATATTGTTACCTGTAGCTGGGACCATAGTTACCTGTAGTTACCTAGTCCTATAATTAGTTACCTGTAGCTGGGACCATAGTTCCCTGTAGTTACCTAGTTATTGTTACCTGTAGCTGGGACCATAGTTCCCTGTAGTTACCTAGTTATTATGTTACCTGTAGCTGGGACATAGTTCCCTGTAGTTACCTAGTTATATGTTACCTGTAGCTTGGACCATAGTTCCCGTAGTTACCTAGTTATATAGTTACCTGTAGCTGGACCATAGTTCCCTGTAGTACCTAGTTATATGTACCTGTAGCTGGGACCATTTTTCCTGTAGTTACCTAGTTATATAGTTACCTGTAGCTGGACCATAGTTCCCTGTAGTTACCTGTTATACCTGTAGCTGGACCATAGTTCCTTAGTTACCTAGTTTATGTACCTGCTGGGACCATAGTTCCCTGTAGTTACCTAGTTATATAGTTACCTGTAGCTGGACCATTAGTCCCTGTAGTTACCTAGTTATATTGTACCTGTAGCTGGGACCTTAGCTCCCTGTAGTTACCTAGTTATATAGTATACCTGTAGCTGGGACCATAGTTCCCTGTAGTTACCTATGTTATACCTGTAGCTGGGACCATCGTTTCCTGTAGTTACCTAGTTATATTTTACCTGTGGCTGGGACCATATTCCCTGTAGTTACCTAGTTACATAGTTACCTGTAGCTGGGATCTAGTTCCCTGTATTACTAGTCATAGTTCCTGACTGGACTACCTTATTACCTAGTTACATAGTTACTGTAGCTGGGACCATAGTTCCCTGTAGTTACCTAGTTTCATAGTTACCTGAGCTGGGACCATGTCCCGTAGTTACCTTTTATAGTACCTGTAGCTGGACCATAGTTCCCTGGCCTCTCTGTCTCCATAAGACTTCTCCACCATGTTGAGTTGGTGCTGTAGTCTGTGCTGAGAGTAGAATGTCACCCAGTCACTCTGCCACTCATTCTCCTGATGAGAGAGAGACAAAGAGAGGTTAGAAAGTGGAACTCTGATAAATAAAATAGGCAGGTTTCTCATCCAGTTGGTCTTTAAATCCCATGTTGTAAGGCACAGAGACGTTGGTGGTTAACCAATAAATGACTTGGAAACTGTATATTAGAGTGTGGAACTATCTTTATTTAGATTATAGCATACAGTTTAAATCCCACGTTACCACATATTCCAGTCTCGTATTCACTAGTGGGAAAGGTGGAAATCTAGTTGTGTCTCCCAATATCAGATGATCTGTTGCATAGTAGCTCACCTGAGGGAGGTATCCACAGCAAGTGGGAACCTGGAACCCAAACTGGTCAATGACAGGAACATCAGCTCCTTTTTCCTGTGAAATGACAGACATCAGTCCTTTTCAAAAACAGGAACATCAGCCTTTTCTGTGTACATTTAAATGACAGGAACATCAGGTCCTTTTCCTGTGAAAATGACAGGAACATCAGCTCCTTTTCCTGTTAAAATGACAGGAAACATCAGTCCTTTTTCTGTTAAAATGACAGGAACATCAGCTCCTTTTCCTGTGAAAATGACAGGAACATCAGCTCCTTTTCTGTTAAAATGACAGGAAATCAGCTCTTTTCCTGTGAAAATGACAGGAACATCAGCTCCTTTTCCTGTTAAAATGACAGGAACATCAGCTCCTTTTCCTGTAAAATGACAAATCAGCTCTTTTCCTGTTAAAATACAGGAACATCAGCTCCTTTTCCTGTTAAAATGACAGAAAATCAGCTCCTTTCCTGTTAAAATGACAGGAACATCAGCTCCTTTTCCTGTTAAAATGACAGGAAACATCAGCTCCTTTTCCTGTGTTATAAGTTAATGACAGGACATCAGTCCTTTTCCTGTTTACATTTAAAAGACAGGAACATCAGCTCCTTTTCCTGTTAAAATGACAGGAACATCAGCTCCTTTCCTGTGAAAATGACAGGAACATCAGCTCCTTTTCCTGTTACATTTAAGTGACAGGAACATCAGCTCCTTTTCCTGTTAATTAAATGACAGGAACATCAGCTCCTTTTTCCATTTCCATTTTAATAGAGTGGTGAGTGAAGGCATGCAGTAGTCTGATGTTGTATATGTGAGAAAGCTAGACTTTTAAACTGTTTTAAAGCTGTACGAATTGTTACCACAAAATCAATCAATCACTCAATCAATGACTAGGTGAGTTACACGTTCAATGTCTGCTGTTCCTGTCTGTCCCTTTGTCTCTGGTTGTGTAGGTGCAGATCAGCCAGACGCTCTCCCAGCTGCTTAGAGTGCCTGGGGAATCAATCAGATCATCATTAACACACTCAATCATCACAATAAAGTAAGACATAACAATAATACTTAACGAATGCATACAGAAGAAGAAGAACAGGAAATAGAAGAAGAAGATAAAGAAAGAAGAAGAAGACAATGAAAGAAGAAGAAGATAAAGAAAGAAGAAGAAGACAATGAAAGAAGAAGATAAAGAAAGAAGAAGATAAAGAAAGAAGATGAAGATAAAGAAAGAAGATGAAGATAAAGAAGAAGAAGATAAAGAAAGAAGAAGATAAAGAAAGAAGAAGATAAATAAAGAAGAAGAAGAAGAAGAAGAATATAAAGGAAGAAGAAGATAAAGGTCAAAGACGTGTATTATACAGTGTATGAGGAGATTCTCTTACCTGCTGAGACCACTCATGTCAACATGTTCCATGACTAGCACAGCCCCTCCTGTATCCAGCTCTATCACCTTGACAGGCTTGGGGACTTTCACTGTGTCTGTCATGACGATCGCTTCCAAGCTAGCCAACTCCCCATCAAACATACGCTTCGCCTGGGGGACGAGGATAAGACGTGATGATCATCATGACATTGACCAAGGAATTACACCATACCTTTGTRATGAAATGTATTGTACAGAAAAAGTGATGACACCAGTGGAGGCTGCTGGGGGGAGGACGGCTCATAATAATGGCTGAAATGGAGTTTAATGGCTGGAATGGAGTGAATGGAATGCTATCAAACGCATGGTATATACATTTGATGCCATTCCATTAACCTCATTCCGGCCATTATTATGAGCCGTCCTCCCTTCAGCAGCCTCCACTGCACTACACCTACCATGGAAGTAGTCTAGCAGCCTTCAGAGAAGGCAGTTCATGACTTTTCAGAGGTCAGGATTATGACTGCCCATCCCATAAAACCCTCCAGCTCTGTGCACAACAACAGCGCTCTGATTTGGCCATCACATGACTGGATGCTCTATTGTGAATCCTAATCCTTTGCTCTCAGAGTGCTGACTACTGTAATTCATTTGAATAGCGTGTAGCCAAATAGCCTGCAACAAAATATTGTTTGATATTCCTAACAAATTATCCTTATTAGGCTACTATTTTACAGTACTTCATAAGTCAATGTAAAGGCATGCAGTATGGAATTAGTAATGAAGTAAATGAAGAACCTGACTCTTGTGGTTGATCTTGACAAACACTCTCCCGTGGTCAGTATCAAAGCTCTGTCCCTGGCTGATACAACCTCCTCCAGAATGGCCAGTTGACTTCAGCATGGAGGTTCCCAGCTCCTTCTTTAGCTGAGCTTCCATGGCTGTTCTCCAAGATGCTCTCCAAACGCTCGAAGAATAACGTATTATTCTTGTTTGACTCCCAAACTTCTTTAGGGTTGACTCCCACTCATGTAGCTGTCTGTTTATGTTTTGACAACTGGGTGGAAGAAGGCGTGGCTTGTTTTCAAAGGAAAGGAAGTGATTCAATGTTTTGGTTCCGGGTCGGTCGGTGATGCTATAAGTCATGAGAAATTGGATTTGCAGCAAAGATTTGTTTCTTATTTGTGCAAACATAGCAACTAAAGTTGATCATATGAGCGTCGCCGTGGTGTCAAAGTAAGCTGGAGAGGCTTGCTTGCTAGCTAACTAGTCTCGACAAGTTTGATACGGATCAAGTCTTTGTTGGTTTATACGAAATGTGTTTGCTGCTCGGTGCAACCGGTGTTGGAAAAACTCTTCTCTTGAAACGTTTACAGAATATCCTTTCAAACTATCCAGCATTGAGATTGATTTAGCAAGCAAATAAGATAATAAGCTAACGTTTGCTAGCTAGCAATTATGACCATGGATGCGTCTCAATAACCAGTGGCTTCCTTTCCTCGTATCCTCTCCTTCATCTGCTTGGAATCTGATGAGTTTCCAATACACATCCACCATATTCTTCTTCTCACCTATTCTGTGTTTAATATCAGTGCAAATGAAGATGTAGGAGAGGAGACTATTGAGGCGAAGCAGCGCATGTCTCACTCCAATATGTATCTTCAGAGTACATGTCCATGCCACAGTGTCTATTTATTTACCCTTAACAGACTATTCACAGCTCAGTGTGAGAGATGGCACAACTGATTTAGGGGAACCCCCTGTTACTCTACCTACGGTGAGTCCATTCGGTATTCACCACAGTGATTGTTGTGTCTGTCACCATTTGAGAGTGTTTTAAACAGAAAGGGGGTTTTCTAGACTACCATTATGTCTCCCTCTGTTCCAGGTGGGCACCAACCTGACAGACCTGACTCTGAAGAGGAAGAGGGTGACTGTGAGAGAGCTGGGAGGCTGTATGGGTCCTATCTGGCCCAGTTACTATACGGACTGCTCCTCTGTCATCGTGAGTCCAGAACCACATCCATACAGTGTATAAGTCTCCCCGAGTAGCGCAGCTGTCTAAGGCACTACAGTCCCTGGTGAGAATCCAGGATGTATCACATCCGGCCGTGATTAGGAGTCCCATAAGGCGGCGCACAATTGGCCCAGCATCGTCTGGGTTTGGCCGGGGTAGGCTGTCATTGTAAATAAGAATTTGTTCTTAACTGACTTGCCTAGTTAAATAAATGTTAAATAAAAAAGTTGAGTTAATATATCTACCCTGAAGAAGAAGAGGGTGACTGTGAGCGAGCTGGGGTGGGTCAATACTCCTCTCTTATTGTCCATAGACATTTGATCAATTAAACCTTTACGCATTCAGGTTTGTCCAATTGAGATCAAATGTCTTTAGCAAGAGAGCCCTAGTCCAAGATGGCAGCAGCATGAGAACCACGTAATGACTTCTATACAGGAAGACGTTCCTCTCAATTTGGAAATAATTCCTTGTAAATGTTTAGAGTAACCTCAATAATACTTTGTACACATATTCCATCGATGGTAAAGTTTAATCCAAAAATAGTCAATATTTCTATGTGATTAATAAGCAAAGCTCCTCTGATCAGAAATAGAGATCAACCAGAGGTATGAACAGGCTAATATCACTGCAGGACACGGTAGACCATCAGCCCACTAAACTGGGAGATCAACCAGAGGTATGAAACAGGCTAATATCAACTGCAGGACACAGCTAGACCATCACCCACTAACTGGGAGATCAACCAGAGGTATGAACACGGCTAATATCACTGCAGGACATGGTAGACCATCAGCCCACTAAACTGGGGATCCAACCAGAGGTATGAACAGGCTAAATATCACATGCAGGACTCGGTAGACCATCAGCCCACTAAACTGGGAGATCAACCAGAGGTATGAACAGGCTAATATCACTGCAGGACACGGTAGACCATCAGCCCACTAAACTGGGAGATCAACCAGAGTATGAACAGGCTAATATCACTGCAGGACAGGTAGACCATCAGTCCACATAAACTGGGAGATCATCACTGTGCATTCTGCATAATTTCAGGCTTGTCGACTGCAGGCATGAAATGTTTAAAATCAAATCATTGTGTTTGTCCTCTATATAGTTCATGGTGGACTCTGCTAACACCACCCAGGTCGTCGTCGTCTGTATCCAGCTCCTGTCTGTCCTCTCTGCTGAACCTCTCCCACACAGCCTCTGTCCTGGTTCTCTTCACACAAGAGGTCCTGTAGTAAACACACTACACACTCACACATTCTCTGGCCAAGATCACAGTGGGTTTTTGAGACTAAACATTCAGATAGAAATGTAATGAATAGATGTGACATGATCCTTATCTCTCACATGACAATCAGGTTTGTTCAGCACAATACAGTTGTATCTGAATGTTTTTGCAACATTGCACCTTACTGACAGACTGCTGGCTACGAACCAGACGTACAGTCAGGTCCATAAATATTTGGACATTGAACAAAGTTAATCATTTTGGCTCTGTACGCCACCACAATGGATTTGAAAGGAAACAATCTATATGAGCTGAAAAGTGGAGACTCAACTTTAATTTGAGGGTATTTACCTCCAAATCAGGTAAACGGTGTAGGAATTTTAGCACTTTTTATATATGGGGCTCATTTTAGGGGCTCAAAAGTAATTGGACAATGTAACAATCATCAATTAAATTGTGAGTTTTAATACTTGGTTGCAAAACCTCCGTCAATGAACTGCCCGAGTCGCCTGGAAGAACCGCGATAGACATCACCAGATGCTGGGTTTCTTCCCTGGTGATGCTCTGCCAGGCCTTTACTGCAGCTGTCTTCACTTCCTGCTCGTTCTTGGGATGTTTTGCCTTCAGCAAGTGAAATACATTCTCAATTTGATTCAGGTCAGGTGATTGAGTTGGCCATTGCAGAACATTCCTCTTCTTTGCCTTACTAAAGTATTGTGTTGCTTTCGCAGTGTGCTTCGGGTCATTGTCCATCTGCACTGTGAAGCACCGTCCAATGAGTTTTAAAGCATTTGGCTGAATCTGGGCAGATAATATAGCCCTAAACCCTTCAGAATTCATCCTGCTGCTTTTGTCAGCAGTCACATCATCAATAAATACAAGGGAACAAGTTCCATTAGCAGCCATACATGCCCACGCCATAACACTACCCCCACCATGCTTCACAGATGAGGTGGTATTCTTCGGATCATGAGCAGTTCCTTCCCTTCTCCATACTCTTCTCTTCTCATCATTCTGGTACTAGTTGATCTTTGTCTCATCTGTCCGATGGATGTTGTTCCAGAACTGTACAGGCTTTTTAGATGTTCTTTGGCCAACTCTAATCTGGTCTTCCTGTTTTGAGGCTTACCAATGGTTTACATCTTGTGACAAACCGTCTGTATTTACTCTGGTGAAGTCTTCTGTTGAATGTTGACTTTGACACAGATACGCATACCTCCTGGAGGGTGTTCTTCGTCTGGTCAACTGTTGTGAAGGGCTTTTTTCTTTACCAGGGAAAGAATTCTTCTGTCATCCACCACAGTTGTTTTCCGTGGTCTTCCGGGCCTTTTGGTGTTCCTGAGCTCAACAGTACATTCTTTCTTTTTAAGAATGTACCAAATAGTTGATTTGGCCACACCGAATGTTTTTGCTTTCTCTCTGATGGGTTTGTTTGGATTATTCAGCCTAATGATGGCTTGCTTCACTGGCAGTGACAACTCTTTGGACTTCATATTGAGGGTTAACAGC
>NW_019949214.1:9628-11871 GCF_002910315.2 Salvelinus sp. IW2-2015 | reverse complement strand
AGATGTACAAGGTATTCAGAGGTAGACCAGGTCTGCAGATGTACACCGGCAGACTATGAGACAGAGAGGCTGGAGATGGMTCATGTTTAAAACATGTCTGGCCTGTCTGTSAGAGCTACTCATCCCCTCAGGCATCGTTTGTCTGCCAGGGCAGAAGTGACACTTCAGYAAGTGGCATATGTTACGATGACATAGGCCTAGTCAATGAGCCGTCTCTATGACTTTGAACTACAACTACTTTGTGTTCCAACACTCTACAGGATCGTGTGAATATTGGATTGAAGTGGACTGACACTTTAAGATGTGAGATGAGATGACATAGGCCTAGTCAATGAGCAATGAGCTGTCTAGCGAAGGCCTTGGCGTGATCTGGTACCCCAGCAAAGCTTGTGTTACTCTTTCATTCTTGTGATGTGTCCTGGGGAAAGACGTATTTTGTATGACAGGATTTGACTGTGTTGTTGCTCTTACATTAACACTAATCCACTTCCTGTGACAACTCCCACGTTGGGGAACTGAAGGGATTCTAAGATGAGTCTAAGGTGTTGTGGACACCATGGCCTTGTACCCACTGTGGTCCTACAGGATCAGAGTTGGTGAAGTCACAGGAACGACAAACAAACTGAGCTTGAACTGCTCTACGACTTCTACACCTCCTCTACTCAAGCACAACCAGAGACAAGGACCACGAAGACAAATGCAATGTATTTTTCCGTGGCAGACGTACGTTGAACCGGAACTACTCTACGACTCAAGGCGTCACCTATGAGGACATGACACAAAGAGGTTAGCAGGAAATGTAATGTAACCATGGTTACCTACCCATTTAGGCATCTTTACCCCGTGAGGGTCGTGATGGTGGAACTGTAGAACGAGAACCGTGACGACGAGAGAGAGACCCACGATCATCATGGCGAATGAAAAATACTGGGCCTGCAACACAGAAAATATAATTATAGATATCAATATTAGAAATATTGGTGTGGCTGGGACCATAAAATATAAATAAAGAATCTGGAAGTACTGAGGAAATAGCATATCAGGATATGGAAAGACTGGAATACTGGAGAGCAGGGATGAGGAAAGGTAGAAGATAGAGGTGTTTTAACAGGTGATGACAGGTTTCCCCACTTCAGGATAGAGAGAGAAAGAGAGGAGAGAGAGAGAATAGAAAAGGAGAGGAGAGAGAGAGGAGAGAGAGAGAGAGAGAGATAGAATAAAGAGATATTAATAATATTATATATAATAATATTACTATATTAAATAATATATATTATAAGGAGAAGGAACGCGTAGGGAAGCAAGGAGACACGAGGAGGAGAGAGAAGGAGACACAGAGAGAGAGAGAGAGAGAGAGACACGAGGAGGTATTTTACAGGAGTGAGAACAGTAACATGTAGCCTTGAGGTGGTAACATCCCTAACACCCTGTCAGCCCTCTGAGCTCTTCATTCTATCAACGTCTCCTCTCTTTCCTGGCTATTGATTCCTTCCATCAATCATGTACTGGCACCCTATTCCCTACGTAGTGCACTACTTTTGACCAGTAGTACACTAAATAGGGAATAYGYTGCCATTTGGGAAGCAGTCYTGCAGTTCCTTCTACACCTCTCCTGTCTAGCTGACTAAAGCCTGAGGTAAATATCGGCTGCTAGGAGGGAAAGCAGAAGACCTTAGCGCTGTAATAAGAATGACTTGTGTAGTGTGGAAACCGTGTCAGTCAGATGTTTGGTCATGGGGTATTACACTGGGTTTATGAGTGGCTATTCTATACTTAACTGTGTGTGGTCAACTTACCAAGAAGGCAGTGGAGGCTGCTGAGGASAGGACGGCTCATWATAATGGCTGGAGCGTAATGGAATGGGATCCAAAACACCAGTTTGATACCGTTCCATTCACTCCATTTCAGCCASTGTTATGAGTCATCCTCCCCTCAGCAGCCRCCACTGCKAGAAATARGGGCATAGCAAACAGACCTAAAGAAGGAACACATTAGTTTGAATTGGTTTCATGATTTAGCTTGGTATCTAGTGATGATATTGAACCACCAATCAATTCASAACGTGTATGAGCGTAATCATGTAAAATACATTAGTGCTTCTAAAAATAAATCACTGATGAGTCAATAGATGATCAATACTTTACCGATGAGAGGAACAGAGTCTGACGTAGCCGGCATGATTTCTGCTACCAGCAACATGAAGACAGTCAGAGACAGCAAGACAGTGATACCTGGGGGAGAGA
>NW_019949214.1:0-9603 GCF_002910315.2 Salvelinus sp. IW2-2015 | reverse complement strand
GAGGGAGAGATGGTGTTAGAGAGGAGAGATGGGGGTAAGAGGAGAGAAGGGTGGGGTAGAGAGAAGAGAGGGTGGGGGTAAAGAGGAGAGAAGAGTGGGGTAGAGAAGAGAGAAGGGTGGGGGTAGAGAGGGAGAGAAGGTGGGGTAGAGAGAGAAGAAGTGGGGGGTAAGAGGAGAGATGGGTGGTAGAAGGGGAGAGATGGGTGAGGTAAGAGGGAGAGCGAGGATGGTTAGATAAGGAGAGGGGGAGAAGAGTAGGCGTAGAGAAGGGAGAGAAGGGTGGGGTAGAGAGGGTGTAAGGAGAAGGTGGGGTAGAAGGGAGAGAGTGGGGTAAGAGAGAGATGTGGGGGTAAAGAGGAGAGAAGGGGGTAGAGAGGAGAGAAGGTGAGATGGGATGGTGGGTAAGAGAGGAGAGATGGTGGGAGGTAAGAAGGAGGAGAAGGTGGGTGGCGAGAAGGAGAGATGGGTGGGGTAGAGAGGGAGAGAGGTGGGGGTAAAGAGGAGAGATGGGTGGGGGTAGAGAGGAGAGAAGGTGTAGAGAGGGGAGAAGGTAAGGTAGAGAGGGAGAGAATGAGGGGAATACAAGAGGGTTAGGTAGAGAGAAGAGATGGTAGGGGTAGAGAGGGAGAGAAGTGGGGTAGGTGAGAGAGGGAGAGATGGGTAATGGTGAGGAGGGAAATGGGGTGGGGTAGGTGTGTTGAGAGGGAGAGAAGTCGCACGGTCGGACTATAAGAGGTAGAGATGGAAAAGGGTGGGTAATAAGTGAGAGAAGGTGATAAGAAAGAGGATAGACAATAAGCCAGCTATCAGATAGTTCCTGGTCTTAGGTACTATTAGTCTTCTTATTGTGCCATTGTTCCCCTCTGCAGAAAAACTTACAGCTCCCACTCTCCCCCAACGAGGCACACCCCTGACGACGCAAGCCCAGCATCGCAGACTTTGCCAACGCTCATGCAGAGAAAGAAGCCAGCCTTCCCCCAGGGAGAGAAGCTGCCCAGTCTACCCAAATCCTCGCCGACATCCACCAAAGTCCCGCGCCCTTGGCCTCACCTGAAACTGACGCGGAGGCCTCATTAATTGCCAAGGATTAAGGCACTCTAGGCTGCTGGTTGGGGTTTCCTGCCCTTGTCACAAGGTGCCGGTCAAACCTTTCCCTAAAAGCGCTCTGTCTGGACCTGTGAGGGAGACTTTAATCAGCTTCTGTAGGAGCTATATGGAGTGAGAAAGCATCTGCCTGTAATGAGTGGAGAATAACTGCAAGGCTGCGTGACTCCCTGCTCATCCACCAGATATCAGAGTTGGTGCCCCCACCAAACGGCATCCCCCTAGTTAGTGACTGCAGGGACTGCTTGATTACATCACACTGCCAGAAAGGATGGGTTAGGCTCGGCACGCTTTCTCCTCCCGGCTGAACATTGCATGGAACAAACACAGATATGGGAAAAACTAGGAACTGTGAACCCACTGGATGCAGATGTACTGTATATCCTGGGTAGTGTGAGCTGAAGGGTCTAAAATTTACCAGGTGCAGCGCTCTGGATCGTGGCTAACCCGTGGAGTGGGACTTCTGATGGATTGTTTAATGCCTACTGGTTTCTCTGTCTTTGTTTTATAGCTGTGATGGATTTTTTAGTGAAGAAGTCAGTTGTAAATACTTAGCAATTGCAAAATATCTGACAAATTAACAACTTATTGTAAAGCCTCTAAACACATCCACACTATAGTCTGTTCTCAGAACCACACCGATCAGGCCCCAATGCAATCCATGGGAAGCTGGGGGCGAAGTTGGCCACAGAACAGCTATTAGGATGATGAGAAAATAAAGGACTGACAGCTAGTTTTAGGGTGTGGTTGAACAGGAACATGGCAGAGAAGGAAACACTAAACATCGTTTATGGTTGCGGTAAAGAGGCACGCTGTTTTGTCTCTCGTCAGTAAGGATTCTTAATGAAACATTCTCTAGAAATGTGAGATTAAGGTGCAGCCTTGGCTACATCCTTTCCATTTTTAGACTGTGATCGGAGACACACACACACACATTCAACGCACGATGCAAGGGTTGGTGCCGGTCGCACATTAATAACATATCCAGTCCAATTCAGAGCGGGTTAAACTGAAAGGAAAAAAAAGAGGGACAATATCGGTACGATCTTCTGAAATTGGCAGGGCTCCGTTTTCCAGAGTAGAGATACGCCATCAGAAGTCCTGTTAATCTAGCATTAGAGCAGCACATGTTGGTGGACAAGGTTCCCAGAGAGGGAAAGGGTGTGTTGATCATTAGATGAGAAGACAATTTCTTTCAGGATTCAGTCCATCAGAAAGATAAACTGAAATCCTTTTTCCCAAGTTTAAAATAAATCTTAGAAACGGTTTCCATCTCGACCCTGTGCTGACCAGGATTGAGCTTATTGTTCTCGACAGAGGGAGAGGACAGCAAGAGGTTCTGAATTGGTGTGACAGTAGACACTAGTTACAGTGCCTTATCCAAGAAAGCTGCGCTGTCACTTATGGCAACTTATAAGCTAAGGTTGCTCTAGCGTCCAGAGACCCTTCTAGACTCACGTCGAGCAACAGGATGGTACCCTTAGACGGTTTCCAGTTCTATGACGCAGCTGCACTTCCAATGTTACTGCGTTAGCGATTGCCAACTGTAAATAACATCCCTTGTTATACAGTATGCCAATCGAGAGCTTCGAGGGACAGCAGTGAAAATTGATCTAGGTTTGGAATAGCCATTGTTTGTAGCAATGCTGGATGAGTGTAATGCGTGGTATGTTAGGGGTGTTTGCAGATTACTATTGTGTCTGATTGCTGCTGATTAAGAGGTGGAAGATTTGGACTTCGGTGAGGGCATGACTAACCAGTGGTGGCTCTGGTCTGCATGTTTTTGAGTGTATTGTGTGCGCTTTCCACGTGTGTGTAGATAGGTTTTGCCTGTGCATAGCTGAACAGTCCTAGGCCCGTCGCCGTCTTGCAAGTCATGCAACTTTTTCAATCGGTTGGCCTCTGTTAGCTTCCACTGTTGCGAACTTGCGGCTGCCTGCTTTTCCCTATGCAGTCCACTTCCGCTAGGTGCTGGAGGGACAGCTTTCATTATTTCTCCATTCCTCTTCCTCTCGGTGTTTCCCGGGGAAGATATTCAGTACACCAGGCCATTCTGTGGCGGGCTGCATTAGCTTCAGTACAACTGGAGGAAGAAGTGAGAACGGCTCAGTCGTCTTCTGCTGTTCTGCGTGCCTTCTCCTTTGGCTCATGGTGGTGTTTTGCATTTTCCTACACCGAGCGCGGAGGATTGGAGGGTGTTTTGTGGTGCGCGAGGCGGGTCAGAGGTGTGAGGATTTGCTCAGTCTTGCCTTTTTCGGAATCTAGCTTTAGGTTATTCACAAGAAGTCATTGTAGTGAGAATTGGGTGATATGTTAAACTGCTACTGGTTGACAATGGAGGGAGCTGTTTGTGGTAGCAGTTACTCATTTGTTGTCTGTACTTGTAAAGGCGCCTAGGTGAGTAATTGGGGCGGATGAACCCCGTCGTCACCGAGAAGTGCCTTCCTAGAGTAACTTATCTATAGAAACACTCTAGTTATAACAATGTGGTTCGAGTTCTCAGTGGTCAGCCAAAAGACCATGATAGAGGCCAGACGCAATGGACTCACTTAGAGATTATACATTTACCAGAAGAGGATTAAGACACAGGAATAATACTTTGAGTAATCTGATTTAATTCATTATTTAAAGGGGATTGCAGCGCTTACTGTATATGGCCAAGCAGTATGTAACTTCTGTTAAGTTTGATTGTTAATTTCCACAAATTTCTCCGTTCCAGTGTATTTGAATTTAGGGGAATTGAGAAGTAGGGGAGTTACTGTTGTTACAATTTACACTTCAATAACATTTCCAACAGGTAACGCCAGACTTTATTCGCGTGGATGTATCGCAAACTATGAGTAAACTTACAACCATCTAGGCCCTAGTGCAGTGTTTACTTCGTGATCACCCTCATTGCCTACTGAGTGTGTCAGAAGGGTGGGATCAGTAGGTAGGTTTCCCTAGATGCAGATTCGTTGTGAAGTCACAGCTTATAGCTCGACTAAATGGTTAAGAGTTAGTGGAAGGCTCTGTACGACGGGAAGCTGAGTCCTAATCTGTACTCGAGGAGGTGAGATTTCATCCCCAGAAGCTGAACCCAGCGACTGATAGTAACTCGGGCCTTTGAAACAGACAACAAAGGCGATGTTATTAATCAAATAGTGGGTATACAATACTATTTTCTGGAATTTCTGATGTATGGTGGCAATTGTGAGAGGCCTTTCAGGACATGTCTTCTATTTTAATACATGCGGTTTTGCCCAAACCTTTTTTTCATCTTGTTCGGGGCAGTTCTTAGGCTTCCCTCAAACCAATCTTCCTATCAATTGAAGTTAAGGTTGGTTTGTCGGCTGAATAGTTGTGTTGGGTTGGCTGGACACAGTTGTGGAGAGATTCTCTCTCAATAGATATTCCCTGCTTACTTCTTCAATGGAGAGTGCGACATGTTTACTTGTGATTGTGATTAACAAAATAAAAGAGGGATATGTTCATGTTAAAGTTAAGCGGTTGAAAGGCTAATTGAAGAATCGGACCCTCTTTACTAAATGCCTATCTCTATGGGCATTAGTAGATTACTACAATCACCTGAGATTGTTTGGAATGTTTATCTCAATGTTGAGGTACGTTTGGATGTCATGATTTGGATTATGTTACATGTGTACTACGAGGGTCCTCCGGCCACACTGAAGGCTCTGATCTAGACATGACAGTATCATAATGCATACAGGTAACAGACTACAATACCACTGATGGAATACGAGGACATAGTATATTTAATGTGTTCACTTATGATTATAGTACAAGTCGCACACTAGTTCTAATATATAGGTTCAGATATATTCCACTCAGCTATTTTACAAACTGCATTGATTGGCCTGGGTATCGCTCCCTCAGCGGTAAATTAAGACTCTCATGAAGTTGTCTTTCATTATATTATGGCGTAGTGTGACAGTGAATATGAACTCTGCATTGAGGAAAGGCAATTTTGTCATAGCTTCGAAAAACTTATACTCTGGATCAGGTGATGCAAATATGCGAGGAAACAGAGACACGTGGACGGCCAGGAAAATCTGGGTCACAATACACGACTTTCGACAAGAAGGTAGAAGGAGGTAACACGGGCCAACATATTATAACATGGTACTCTGTTGAAGAAAGACAGAAAACTTAGAACAGCTGAGTAATTGTGTCATCCTGATCAGATGACACATTCCACTCCTCCAACTGTAATGCTAAAGGTAAAATAGAGACCCCAAACGAGGACCAAATAATCTATAGAAGATTTATTATAGATCATAAGACAAGCTTAAAGGAGTCATCGATGCCATGGTAGTCGGGTGAAGGCGATCGGTCCTAGGGCTCTAGGATACCTCCCGTAACAAGCAAAAGAGGGAGAGGATTCAAGAGAGCGCTTCGCATACTTACACTTTCACAAATGGAACCGCGTTAGTAGACAAATAGATTAGGTTATAGTACTCCAGATATTACAAAGCTTCACCCCTAGCGCGCGCTCCGATTCCACATACACATGACTGCAGCTACTAACAATACTCGTCGAGCGCTTGATGACAGCAAGGAGTCCATGGACGACGACATGTGGCCCACTTCCAGGGATGAATTACACCTATGTCAGGACAGGGTCCAACACGCCACAAAGGGAATAGTCTAACCTCCACCACACTTTGCCATTACAAGCCACAAGCCCCCCGAGCAACCCACATAAAGAGGGGATATCTTCAACCACCAACTTACGCATCCTGAGACAAGGCCGAGTATAGCCCACAAAGATTCCCCACGGCACAACCGCAAGGGGGGCGCCAACCCAAGACAGGAAGATCACGTCAGTGATGCAACCCACTCAAGTGACGCATCCCTCCTAGGACGGCATAAAAGAGCACCAGTAAGCCAGTGACTCAGCCCCTGTATAGGGTTAGAGGCAGAGAATCCCAGTGGAAGAGAAGGGAACCGGCCAGGCAGAGACAAGCAAGGGCGGGTGTTTGTTTGCTCGGCAGAGCCGGGCTTCCGGTGTCACCTTCACACTCCGGTGGGGCCAGAACTACACTCATCATGGTATGATCGCCAGGGCGAGAGATGAGTCTTCGAGTAGGAAGACTGAAGAGGTTGGAGATCCGAGGGTCTGCGTCTCCTCACATGGTATGCTGACATTCCATAAAATGGAGCTCGTTATAGGACAAAGCCCTGCTCCAGCTGTTTGCTTAGAAAATTTCTAGGGACAATTAGGAGATCTGCGGTCTTTGACCGTTAAGCGGTACGTGTAGGTATGTACAGGCAGACCAACTCAGAAAGATAGGGTAGGAGTAAGCCCATTGTAAGTGCTTGTAGGTTAGAGTAAAACCCAGGGAGATCTTCTCTCCAGAGTCTGCAGGCAGCAGGAAGACCAGCAGGGCCAGGCCAGAGATGAGAACACAGGGGATGAGGAGGTTGAGACCGTAGTACAGCGTTCTCCTCCTCATGGTGACAGTAAAGGTGACGTCAGGGTAGGGCTCCTTACAGCAGTCATAATACAGCTCGTTACGCTTCACTGGGACACCTGGGAGGAAGGGGGTTGGGGGGGGGGGCAGGTCAGATGGTCGTAACGATTACATAACATATTAACAACTCCATCAGATTTGAGACGAACCCCCAATTTCCAGCATTCTGCAGAGTCTGCATTGTGAGATGACCTTTAGACTTCATATCACACAACTTTCTGATAAGGTCAAACTGAAAGACAGCGTGACAAGGTTTGCTTGAGYCAAAAATMASCCTCATAAACTGTCTGAAAACMTCCACTTTTCCAAATGACCCCAAASTAAATARCAGATTAATGTTGAGYTGAATCTCCTGGTGCACCTTGTCCTCTGTATATGTATTCTGTCGTGTCTCCTGCCTCACTCTCCGTAATGTACATCTAATTCCCATCTATTAATATCGCACAATGGTCTCCATCAGACACACGGACAGTGTGTGTGTGTGTGTGTGTGTGTGTGTGTGTGTGTGTGTGGACGTATGTGTGTGTGTCAAGGAGAAATTTAAATGGTTCAATCACTCTGATGGGCTTTAATCATTGTAGGACGTCTAGCAGAGCACTGATTGGTTAGTGAGTTTGAGGATTTCAGACTCATCACTTCAAAGTATTATTCTTTTAACTGATTAAAACATAGCATCTGTAAAACGTGTGTGTCTGTCCATACATGTGTGTGTATAGGACCGTAAACTAGGGTCCTATCGCTAAACGGAGCCTCAGGATGGCACCTTGTCTGGCAGAGGCACCAGGGCTGTGTCTGGAGCTGAGCCTGCTAGCTGCCTGGCCGTGCCCCAATTTAGTGAGCCCTTCCTGGGCCAGCTGTCACCTCACACCCCCCTGGTTACATACAGCCAGCTGCGTACTGTGTGTGTGTGTGTGTGTGTGTGTGTGTGTGTGTGTGTGTGTGTGTGTGTGTGTGTGTGTGTGTGGCTGTGTGTGTGTGTGTGTTGTGTGTGTGTGTGTGTGTGTGTGTGTGTGTGTCTGTGTCTGTGTCTGCGTGTGCGTGTCTCGTGGGCGTGGTGCGGTGTAAAAACATCAGGCAGTCACAGGCCAAGCCGGCATTCCCAGTGTGGAAAAAACACCCATTGTCATACTTTTGTAAAAGTGAAGTCACCTTAATAGAAAATGACTCAAGTAAAAGTGAAAGTCACCCAGTGACATAATATAGCATGTACTCTTCAGTACCTGGGAGGGAAGGAGGAGAGGATGATGAGGAGAAGGAGGAGTGGCAGTCTTGTCATATTCACATAAATAATGTAAATATCTGGTTTTAAATATACTTAAGTATCAAAAGTAAAAGCATAAATGATTTCAATTCATTATATTAAGCAAACCAGACTGCACCATTTTCTACTATTTTAATTTACAGGCACACTCCAGCACTCAGACTCATTTACAAATGAAACGTGTTAGTGAGTCGGCCAAATTAGAGGCAGTAGGAAGACCAGGGATGTTCTCTTGATAAGTGTGTGAATAGACCATTTTCCTGTCCTGTTAAATATTCAACATGCAATGAGTACTTTTGATGTCAAGGAAAATGTATGGAGTAAAACAACATTATTTCTTTAGGAATGTAGTGAAGTAAAAGTAAAAGTTGTCAAAATAGATATTAAAGTACAGATTCCCCAAAAACGACTTAAGTATTCGAGTATTTTTACTTAATTACGCCACTGGCATTCCAACACTATTGAGCATCATTCTGAGACCAGAGGCACGTTGCCACCATCCATCCAATGATAGATGACATGGATGGAACAGCGTAGTTCAGGAGGACAATAGACCTGTAACACCACCTGGCTCGGTCACAGAGCTGGACATTGATTGGCTGTCTACCAGGGGACCAGGAACTGAAACAGAATAACTCAGGCAGCGTGATAAGAGGCGTAACACCGGGCTCAATGATTGGCTGTCTAGCCCAGGGGACCAGAACTGAAACAGAAATAACTCAGGCAGCGTGATAAGAGGCGTAACACCTGGCTCAATGATTGGCTGTCTAGCCCAGGGGACCGAGGAACTGAAACAGAATAACTCAGGCAGCGTGATAAAAGAGGCGTAACACCGGGCTCAATGATTGGCTGTCTAGCCCAGGGTCTAGAACACACTCAGGCTCAAGAGGCATGGGACGCAGACCAACCTCCTAAAACAGGGCTTGCATTCTGTCAAGATCTACTGTCAGCACAGCATGTCTAATCCACATTGTACAGAATGTCTTAATCCACATTGTACAGATGTCTAATCCACATTGTACAGAATGTCTAATCCACATGTCAGGAATGTCTAATCCAATTGGTACAGAATGTCTAATTCCACAATTTGTACAGAATGTCTAACCCACATTTACAGATGTCTAATCCACATGTACAGAATGTGCATTATAAAAATAAAGATGGATTCGTTTGACCTAGAGCCATTGCAGTCTGCTTAGTGGTGGACCAAGGTTCTTGGCAACACAAAGTTCTGCACTACCCCGGCCTCCCGGGTTGGCGCAGTGGTATAGGGGCACTGCAATCGCAGCGCTAGTGTGGCCACCAGAGACTCTGGGTTCGCCCCAGGCTCTGTCAACCGGCCGTGACGCGGAGGTCCTGTGGGCGACGCATCGTCCGCGGTTTTAGGGAGGTTTGGCCCGGTAAGGATATCCTTGTCTCATGCGCCACGCAGCGACTCCTGTGGCGGGCCGGGGGCAGTCGCGCTAAAACCAAGGTCGCCAGGTGCACGGTGGTTTCTCCGACAACATTGGTGGGGCCTGGCTTCCGGGTTGGAGGCGCGCTGTGTTAAGAAGCAGTGCGGCTGGTTTTGGGTTGTGCTTACGGAGGACGCAATGGCTTTCGACTTCGTCTCTCCCGAGCCCTACGGGAGTTGAGCAGCGATGAGACAAGATAGTAACTACTAAACAATGGATACCACGAAATTGGAGAGAAAAAGGGGGTAAAAAAAAGAAAGCCTGCACTCTCCGCAGCTCACCAGGAGGAGTGTTGACCACCGCTACACTG
>NW_019949213.1:0-11881 GCF_002910315.2 Salvelinus sp. IW2-2015 | reverse complement strand
GCCATTTGGGGATGCAGGAGTTGTTTTTTACCACTACCGTTCGGCCTCATTCCCAAATCGGCTCCTAGCACCTTGCCACCAGTAACGTTTGTGTAAATCTGAGAGGAATTGGACAAGAATTAAAATATGTTAATCACCCTTCTAGGCTAGCTTGGTAATTCTATCGCCATTATTGATTATTAGCGCTTAATACTACGGGGGGTGGGCTCGTGGCCGTGGGGCGGGGTGGAGGGGTCATTTTGCTTACCTAGTGCACACATCTTAGGGGTCATTTGGGCTTACCTAGGTGCACCACTATCTAGGGTGCTAGGAGATTGGTTTGGGACTGGGCCAGAATTCTTTTTCTTTTAAACAAAGAGCTTTAAAAGAATGCCGACTACTGCCTTTTAGGCACTTGTACACTTCCCCAACAGACTTCCAACCAGTTCTCTATCGTAATTGAGGCCGTAGCATCAAAACAATCACTGCGTCGTAAGGCACTAATAGCCCACTACACTGTACATTTTAAATTTATTTAGTCTAAAGAAAGCTCATTGGAATTAATTGCTAGGCTAATGGCTTATGGCCACAGAATATTTGTTGGTTTTAATTATATGAGGCTGAAGCTAAAGCAGCTGAAGCCTAATGCTACACACTAATGTAGTATTCTAATTATTGGAAGCTAAGGCTACAATCGTAATTCTAGTAGTGAAGCTAATGCTTGATATGTAATTAATGTCACTCTTGGCTACAGCTAACTGAATTGAAAATCACGTTGCCTTTAAAAAAACCACACTCCTTAGCAAAGAGACTGTTTTCTGTCTAAACCACTTGTGTCTTCTCCGCAACAAAGTAAGGCCTTTTTTTTTGTAGCTACAGTGTTTACGCGACCGTCAACGTTTTAGGGTCAGATAGCTAGACCTACCCAGTTGGGTGTTTTTTTTGTTATTTTTTATTTGTTCATGTAAGTATGAGGGGATACAAATTTTACTATGTTCAGTGCAACACACTTAACAGCCATGGTTCCGCACTGTTAGAAAACGTTTTATTGAATGAAGGGCCAAATGTGGTGTCCAAATCTTGGGGTCTGGTAGGTGGATCCTGTTCAGCCTTGCACATGTCCAGTTGTCATTGTTGTGGCTGTACTTAACATTGAAAGGGCGATGGTTGCTCTGTTTACTATGGGAAACAGTTGTATAGAAAGACCACATAACTGTAAAGTAACTGGGTCCTAACTGATTGATTTTTGTTTGAGAGTTTTTTTAACCGGATATTTCGTAGCGCTTGGATCAATTCTCATCACCCCAATCCCTATTTAGGATCCCCCCATAGGAGGGCCCTGGTCAAAAGTAGTGCACTATTTAGGAAACCGGGTGTAATTTGAGACAGACCAATGACATGATTTATCATTCCCAGGCCTTGGCTTTAACGAGTGTCGACCAAACACTCTTTTAGACAGTTTCAGAAAACGACAACCTTATATACACACAACATAGAAAGGAAAAATAAAGTACAATTTTTTTTATTTTCTTCTAAAAGGTCTGGTAAGAAAGAGACTGATCGATTTAAGGCGATTGGCCAGGAAGATTTAAGGTTGCTGTAGAAACTGGRTGAGATTATGGGGTGCATCTCAACTGTCTAAAAATGGCTTCCCTCCTCCCTTTACCCCGAGCCTAATTTCCTCTCCTTAATCTGGACAGGACAGAGAAGGTGAAAAGAGATGGGGTAGATAGAGATAACCTACTGCGAGTTTGCTTTCACTTGTTCAACTCTCGCCCTATTCGGATAACTTACAACCGTGACCTTTTCTAGACTTTAAGACTTGCACAAGCACCCCGAGGTTGCTTCACTCTTTCACACTAATAAGGGAGGAATCCAGTTTAGACGATTGAGACGCAGCCTGAATCACGTAACTCAATCTCCTCAGAGTTATCACTCTCAAACGGAGAGAAAAAAATAAAACTATTTGGTAACAAAAAGTGTACTTCCTAAAACATTATAAAACAAAAAAAACATTGGAAAATGTACCTCGGCTAAAGCTTATAAAATATCATAAAGAATAAAATACTATAATAATAATATTATTCCTTGGTCCGTAAAAATTGTTACTATAATAAATGGTTTCCCCATYAACAATAATGAAGTTTCTCTGCACACGAGTGATACTTCCATCATTACCAAGCCCTTTGTTGTGGTCAAAACGAAAACTAAACTTTGTAGAAAGAGTGTTGAAAAAAAATAAAAAAAGCTGTTCTCCAACAAATGTATTAAAAAGGGCTCCTGGTTATTGTCATCCTTGAGGTGAAACGTCTCCCAGACTGAATGACACAGGCTGCAGTGTCATGTCCACAAACGACCACACGGGGGCACCAGAGAGGGGGGCACCAGAGAGGGGTTCCCCTCCATCCGGGTCTGTCTTTCATCAGAACCTCATCTCTCTTCTCTCCTTCCCCTCCTCAACTCAATCGCTCTCTTTCCAAAGAGTCCTTGAGCGAGCGTGTGTGGTTCCAAAGCAGGTCCATGAGCCTCTCACCCCCCCCACACACACACACACTTCCCCGCTGCTATGACGAAACTGACATCACCGACGAACCCGACGACAACCCAACGCTATTGGTTGACCCTCCCCCTTGTCCAATCCCGTAGTCCGCCTGTCCTTCCGCCAACCCCCCTGAACCTCCCATCCCCAGACTCCCTGAGGAAGAGGAAGGTGAGGACAAAGAGGAGATAGTTTGGACGTGGCTGGTCTGGGAGATGGCCCGGCAAGCGCTGCAGGAAGCGAGGGCCTGGTTTCCGGGGCTTATAGGTGAAGGGAGGGCGTGGAGTAGATGACTCCGTATCGTGCGACCAAAGGGTTGACGGGGACCCTGGACGGGACCTGACGACCCCAGCGCCACCCCTCTCTGAAGGCAGAGAATGTCCAGGCACCAGCAGAAGCACGCTCTCCCACACCTCGCACAGAAAGGAGGGTTAGACAAAGAACAAGACCCGAGACACCACCGTGTAGAGTCCGTGTACCACGGAAACGCACTCTGACCGCATGTCAGCCGTCTCAGGCAGCCGTTAACTGCAACAATTTTAAAAACGGGTGTGATGTTAGCCTCCTCTCGGTCTCCCCGGAATCAAGTTGTGGGTTTGTACCCTCACTTTTTTTTAATGTTACTGCTTTTGGTAAGCTGTCCTCTTAAAAAATGAGTTTATCAAAAAATAAATAAATAACGTTTTATAATTTGTATTTTCATGACATTATTCATCCATAATCGTCAATTACACGATAAACAGTTAACCAATTGCCAGCCATATCTCTCTCACTTCACACACACAGCTTACCTGTACATAGGTCAGCCGCTATATCTCCAAACCAGACTCTGAGATCATGGAGCAAAGTTCGTCCGTTCAGCTCCAAATGCTACATCACCTCCCATGTCAACTAGAAGAGACAACAGAGGGTTAGTGTCTGGTCCTGTCAGCTCCAACATGGCTACATCATACACCTCCACCAGTCAACCTAGAGAGACCAACAGAGGGTTAGTGCTGTCCTGTCAAGCTCCAACAGACCACATCACCTCCACATTCATACTAGAGACATAAGAAGGGTTAGTGTCGTCGTCACTCCAACATGACCACATCACCTCCACATCACCTCCATCACCTCCAGAGGCGTTAGTGTGTGGTGTGTGTGTACTAGATAGTGGTGAGAGATCCAGTGTGTCACTTCTCCGGTCATGAAAGTAGAAAGAGGACTCTAGTAGAGAATATACTGGTTGTGTGTATTAAGGTGTGTGTTAGGTATATGTATGTGTGTTTAGGTGTGTGTGTACGCTGCAGAACTCTCCACCACAGGAACTGTGTAACAGGACCAGGGTACTTTGGACCCACAGCCCTGGTAGAAGGTGTATTCTGACTTGTCCGGTACTGATGATGTTCAGGACGCTCCATCGTTTACAGCTCCTACTGGCTTCTTGGGACAGGGGTGGCCTGAAGGTGAGGAGATAAGCTAATTAGTTGGTTAATTAATCTCCTTACTGAGGTGCGTTCAGTAAGTTTAACGTGGGGTCTACAGTTGCGGAACAAGTTTGTAACGAACGACACGGTCCTCCAAAAAGTCCTGAAACAGACTTCGCTCCGCTTTGTGGGTGTGCCAGGTGTTGACTTTGGAAGAAATGAGTAAAGCGACCACGCGAACAGCATCCCCAACCCACACCCGTCCCTGTAAAAAAAACAAACTGGTCACATTCAAGTACAGCACCGCTCCGTTCATTTGACGTCCACAAACGTAACCGACGCAGACCTGGTCCTCTGTTGGGCAAAGAGCGTGGCCTGGGGAAGCAGATATGCAAATCTGTCATTATCATCTTCCTTACGGGTTTTTGGGGGCCAGGGTGTATGCAAATGAGAGCAAATAACAATCCATCTGAGCAGCGTGGATTTAACTAGAAAACAACAAGAAAGACAACGACCGAAATCAGTGGACAATAAGAAACTCTCAATTAAACAGGGGAGGGACAGATGAACGAGTGGTTCTCCAATAAGAAACTCATAAACAGGGCGGGACTAGAAGACTAGTGGTCCAATAAAGAACTCTCATTAAACAGGAGAGGGACCTAGATGAACTAGTGGTCCAAAAAACCTCATTAAACAGGAGGGAACTAAGATGAACTAGTGGGTCCAATAAGAAACTCTCATTAAAACAGGGAGGGACTAAGATGAACAGTGGTCCAATAAGACCCTCATTAAACCAGGGAGGGACTAAGAACTAGTGGTCTCAATAAGAAACCCTCATTAAACAGGGAGGGACTAGATGAACTAGTGGTCCAATAAGAAACCCTCCATCTAACACAGGAGGTGACTTCGATGAACTAGTGGTACCAATAAGAAACCCTCATTTAAACAGGAGGGAACGAAGTGAACTAGTGGTGCCAATAAGAACACCCTCATTAAACAGGGAAAGGGACTCAGTGAACTAGTGGTCCCAATAAGAAACCTCATGAAACAGGGAGGGACTGAGATGAACCTAGGCCAATAAGAAACCCTCAATTAAAACAGGGAGGGACGAGATGAACTAGTGGTCAATAAGAAACCCCAATTAAACAGGGAGGGGACCTAGATGAACTAGTGGTCCAAATAAGAAACTCTCAATTATTAGTGAACAGAGGGCTGGGAAAAGCTATTAGCCAGATAGCACAAACCGGCTCAGATCTAAAGGGGCTGGAAGTGTGTGGTGATTAGCACGAGTACGTGTGTGTGCAGTCCTTGTGTGTGTGGTCGTGTGTGTGTGTGTCAGTCTGTGTGTGTGGTGTGTGCACAGTCTGTGTGTGTGTGTGTCATCTGTGGGTGTGGTCAGTCAGTGTTGTGGTGTGTTGTGTCAGTCGTGGTGTGTGTGTTGTCATCTGTGTGTGTGGTGTGGTGTGTCAGTCTGTGTGTGTGTGTGCTGGTGGTGTGTCAGTCTGTGTGTGGTGTCAGTCTGTGTGTGCATCTGTGTGTTGTGTGTAGTTGTGCAGTCTGTGTGTGTGTTGTGAGTGTGTGTCAGTCTGTGATGGTGTGTGTGGTGGTCAGTTGGTGTGGTGTGTGTGTGTGTCAGTTCTGTGTGTGTGTGGTGGGTCAGTCGTGTGTGTGTGTGTGGTCAATCTGTTGTGGCTGTGTTGGTGTGTGTGTCATCTGTGTGTGTGTGTGTGTGTGTCAGTCTGTGTGTGTGTGTGTGGTGTGGTGTGTCAGTCTGTGTGTTGGCTTGTGTGTGTGTGTCCAGTCCTGTGTGTGAGAGTCCGTGGTGAGCAGCTGTGTGTGTCGTGTTGGGTGTGTGTGTCATTTCAGCGGGTGTGTGTGTGTGCGTGTGTGTGGTGTGTTGGGGTGTGTGTTCAGTTCTGTGTGTGTGTGTGTGTGTCAGTCTGTGTGGTCCAGTCTGGGTGTGTCAGTCTGTGGTCAGTCGTGGTGTGCAGTCTGTGTGGGTTGTGTCAGTCGTGTGTGGTGTGTGTCAGTCTGTGTGTGTGTGTGGTGTGTTGTCACGCTGTGTGTGTGTGTGTGTCATCTGTTGGTGGTGTCGTTGTCAGTCCGGTGTGTGTGGTGTGTGTGCAGTCTGTGGTGTGTGGTGGGGTGTGTGTGTCAGTCGTGTGGTTGTGGTGTGTGGTTGTGAGTCTGTGTGTGTCAGTCTGTGTGTGGGAGTCTGTGGTGTGCAGTTTCTGTGTGGAGTCTGTGTCAGTCCTGGTGTGGAGTCTGTTGTCATCTGTTTGTGTGTGTGTCAGTCACGGTGTGTGTGGATGTGTGGGTCAGTCTGTGGTGTGTTGGTGTGTCAGTCTGTGTGTGGTCGGTGTCATCAGTCTGTTGTGGTTGTGTGTGTGTGTCAGTCAGATCTGTGGGTGTTGTGATGTGTCAGTCAGTCGGTGGTGTGCTGTGTGTCAGTCTGTGTGTCGTGCAAGTCTGTGTGTGTGCAGTGTTGTGTTGTGTGTTGTGTGTGTGTGTGTGTGTGGAGTGTGTAGTGGGGGTTGTGTACCTGGAACGAAATGATTCTTCCTGGGAGAGACCAGAGGTACATTCCGTCGGGTGGCTTCAGGTAGAAAGGAACACTATGGAGCTGAGACAACTGGGATCGTCCGCATCCCATCAACGCGTCTGCTTGTCCCACCTTAACGGACACTCTGGGGGAGGAAGGAACACCTGCTTATCTATCATACAATCAACCTGGGGGAGGAAGACACACCCTGCCTTATCTAACATACATCCTGGGGGAGGAGACACACCCATGCTTATCTAATCATACATCACCTGGGGTGAGGAATACACCACGCTTATCTATCATACATCACCTGGGGGAGGAACACACCCTGCTATCTATCATACATCACCTGGGGGAGAGACACACCCTGCTTATCTATCATAATACCTGGGAATATGTAGGAACAGGAGACAGACCTGTAGGTAGAGAGGTGAATATGTAGGAAACAGGTAGACAGACCTGTAGGTAATGAGAGGGTGAAATAGTCCGAACAGGAGACAGACCTGTAAATAGAGAGAGTGAAAATGAGGAAACAGGAGACAGACCTGTAGGTAAGAGAGGTGAATAAAGTGTAGAAATGCAGGAGACAGACCTGTAGGTAGAGAGAGTGAATATGTAAGGAAAGGTAGACAGACCTGTAAGGTAGAGAAGAAGGTGAATAGTAAAACAGGAGACAACCTGTAGTAGAGAGGGAATAATGTAGGAACCAGGAAGACGACCTGTAGGTAGAGAGGTGAATATGTAGGAACAGGAGACAAGACCTGTTATGTAGAGAGATTGAATATGTAGGAACAGGAGACAACCTGTAGGTAGAGAGGTGAATATGTAGGAACAAGGAAAGACAGACCTGTAGGTAGAGAGGTGAGACATCGTTGTACGTCCAGTCTAGGCATGCCAATGACCAGTGACAGAACATAAACCAGTTTGACAGTCTGAACCGTAGTGGAATGTATCCATCCCTCACGCAAACTCCTCCCCTTCTGGTCTCTTCCCTCCATCTACAGGGGAGAGTCATAATTAGTATTACTGTAGGAAACACATTAATACTGAGTACCATATGATGCCATCAGAATTATTACTGTAGGAAAAACATATAATAACGGAGTGACCATATGATGCCTTCAGAGAGTTATTAACTGTAGGAAATACCATTAATAACTGATTAACCATACCTTTAGCATCAAGAGTTAGTTATTACTGTAAGGAAATATATCTAACTTCACTAGGGTAGCGTGGGCAGCATCGAATTTGATGAAAAAGCGTGTCCAAAATTAACGACTGCTACTCAGGCCCAGATATGGATATACATATAATTAGTAATTTGGATAGAAAAACACTCTAAAGTTTCAAAAACATTTAAAATAAATTCCCTGTGAGTATAACAGAACTGATATGGCAGCAAAAACCATGAGAGAAAATCCAACAGGAAGTACTATAGTTGAAAGGCTGTTTGTCCCACATTGTAAGTCCTAATCCACCATACAAAGACTTAAGGACCCAGTTCACGAGCTCTGTGGCCCTCAACTCACGTGACCAGTCTTTAAGGCAGTGTTTAGGCTTTTAACTCTGAAAAATAGGGAAAATAGCGACACTTTCAATCAGTGGCAGTGGAAAATTGTCCATTCAGCAGCTATGGGTCTGATCGTGAACTGCCGTTCTTGTTTCCCCTTTCCTATTGAACGAAGCTTTGTCCGGTTGAAATATATTGAATTATTATGACAAAACAACCGGAGGGATGATTTATAACATTCGTTGGCATGTTTTCGACGTACTTTTTTGACTTGTCTGGAATGAGTGCAACGTGGCCTTCTGCATTCGGATGACTGGACAAAACCTCGAATAAAAAGGAGGCTTTTGTCAAGAAGAGGGCATTATCGAACAAACAACATTTATGTCTAACATGGAGACCTGGGAGTGCCACCAAGATGAAGATCATCAAAGGTAAGTGACATTTTAATGCTATTTCTACTTTGTGAGTCCTCTTCATTTTGGAAAATGGCGGTATGGTTGCCCTGTGGCTTAAGTGAGCTGAACTAAACATAATCGGCAAAGGGTGCTTCGTCCGTAAAAGCATTTTAAATCGGACACTGTGGTGATGAAAAGAAGTTTTATCTTTAAAAATGGTGGCAAATACTTGTATGTTGAGGAACTTTAAATATGGGTATTTCTGTTGTTTTGATATTTCTGTTGTTTTGAAAATTACACTGGCTGTTGTCGAGGTGGGAACGCTAGCTTCCACTTGACCAGAGAGGTTTAATAACTTATAGTGTACCATATTGCATCAGAGTGTCCTAGTCATTACGTAAGGATACTATATTTTCATAACTGAAATCAGCTCTACTCCACATAATGGAGTTATATATAGTTTACTATAACAACCCCTAATATGCATATATATAATATATAATACACAACAACCCTCAAAAAAAATTAAAGGAACAACTTAAACAACACAAGTAACTCAAGTCAATCAACACTTCCTGTGAAACAACTGTCCACTTAGGAAGCACACTGATGACACAATAAATTTCACATGCGTTGTGCAAATGGAATAGACAAACAGGTGAAATTAAGGCAATAGCAAGACACCCCCAATAACAAGAGGTGGTCTGCAGGTGGTGACCACAAGACCCACTTCTCAGTTCCTAATGCTTTTTGGCTGATGTTTGGTCAACTTTTGAAGGCTGGCGGTGCTTTCACCTAGTGGTAGCTATGAGACGGAGCTACAACCCAACACCAGGTGCTCAGGTAGTGCACTCATCCAGGATGGCAAGCATCAATGCGAGCTGTGGCAAGAAGTTTTGCTGTGTCTGTCAGCGTAGTGTTCCAGTAGCATGGAGGCGCTACCGAGGAGACAACGGCCAGTACATCAGGAGACCGGGGAGGAAGCCGTACGGAGGGCAAAACCCAGCAGCAGGACGCGCTACCCATCCGCCTTTGTGCAAGGAGGAGCACTGCCAAGCCTGCAAAATGACCTCCAGCAGACCACAAATTGCCTGTGTCTGCTACAAAACGGTCAGAAACTAGACTCCTGAGGGTGGTAACTGAGGGCCCGACGTTCCAACAGGTGGGGTGTGCTACAGCCCAACACCGTGCGAGGACGTTGGGCATTTGCCAGAGAACATACCAGATGGCAAATTCGCCTACTGGCGCCCTGTGCTCTTCACAGATGAAAGCAGGTTCACAGTGAGCACATGTGACAGAACGTAACAGAGTCCTGAGACGCCGTGGAGAACGTCTGCTGCTGCAACATCCTCCAGCAGACCGGTTTGGCGGTGGGTCGTCATGTGTGGGGTGGCATTTCTTGGGGGGCCAGCACAGCCCTCCATTGCTCCCCAAGAGTAAGCCTGACTGCCATTAGGTACCGAGATGAGATCCTCAGACCCCTGTGAGACCATATATCGTGCGGTTGGCCCTGGTTCCTCCTATGAAGACAATGTAGACCATCAATGGGCTGGATGTGTGTCAGCAGTTCTGCAAGAGGAAGCCATTGATGTAGGACTGGCCCGCCCCGCCCAGACCTGAATCCAATGAGCACATCTGGGACATCATGTCTCGCTCCATCCCACCAACGCCGCACGTTGCAGCCACAGACTGGCCAGGAGTGCGAGCTTTAAGTCCAGGTCTGGGAGGGAGATCCGTCAGGAGACGATCCGCCACTCATCGAGGAGCAATGCCCGAGGCATTCGTAGGGAGGGCATACCAGGCGACAGTGGAGGCGAGAGCACACTACTGAAGCCTCAATTTGTGACTTGTTTTAAGGAACATTACATCAAAAGTTGAGTCAGCCTGTAGTGTGGTTTCCACTTTAATTTTGAGTGTGAACTCAAATCCGACGCCATGGGCTTGATAAATTTGATTTCCCATTGTATAAATGTTTTGTGTGCATTTGTGTTCACGCACATCACTATGTAAAGAAAAAAGTATTTAATAGCAATATCAATTCATTCAGATCTAAGATGTTTATTAGTGTCCCTTTATTTTTGAGCAGTGTATATAATATATATTATAGCATCAATATATGAGGGTTGTTATATATATATAGTTACTAAACAAACCCTCTAATAGATGGCGATAATCTATATCTGGAAGTTCTTGGCGGCATGACCTTTCGACATCACATGGTAATATGCAGCATAATCAACAGATTAAACATCATGATGCTGAAAGAGGACGAAAGTGAAAGATATTAAGGAAAGCAGTGTGAACGGAAGAAGAGGGGGACCGGGCCGAAGCGGAAGAAGGGGACCGGGCCGAACGGAAGAAAAAAAAACAAAAGGGGACCGGGCCCGAACGGAAGAAGAGGGGACCGGCCGAACGGAAGAAGAGGGGGACCGGGCCGCGAACGGAAGAAGGGGAACCGGCCGAACGAAGAGGGGGACGGGCCCGAACGGCAGAAGAGGGGACCGGGCCGAACGGAAGAGGGGGACCGGGCCCGAACGGAAAGGGGACCTGGCCGAACGGAAGAGGGGACGGGCCGAACGGAAGAGGGGGACCGGGCCGACACGGAAGAGGGACCGGCCGAAACGGAAGAGGGGGACCGGGCCGAAGGAAGAGGGGACCGGGCTGAAGGAAAAGAGGAGAGGAATCACAGAAGCCAGAAAAAAAAATAAGAAAAACAGATCATGAGGGGGAGGTAACTAACAGAGGTGTTGTAGAAGGCTCCCCACGTTGAACTGGCCTGGAATCCCTCCCTCCACGTGTGGTAGCGGGTAACTGAACCGTCCCGAGAAACGCAACCGTTAAAACACGCAACCTGGTCCTGATGCTATACACACTAGAGCAGACAGAGACAAAGAGAGTAGGAGTGAGGGAGAGAGATAGGGAGTGGGGGAGAGTGAGGAGTGGAGGGAAGAGAGTAGGGAGTGAGGGAGAGAGTAGGGAGGAGGGAGAGAGTAGGGAGTGAGGGAAGAGAGTAGGAGGGAGGGAGAGAGTAGGCGAGGGAGAAAGTTAAGATCGCATCATTAAGAGATAATGAATGAGACCACCACTTTCAAGTTGATCATTGTCAACATAAAAAAAGCAGAGTACGACACAGCTCGAAAAAAAAAACCTTGTCCCGAAACCACTCAGGAAAACCATAACATGCGCTCAAGCGTGTGTGTGTGTGTTGAATACTAGTCAGTTCTAGTAAGAAATCGCTCGAAAATGTGTGAGAGCAACCTGTTGTGGCGTTGACAGACATGGGTCCAAAACTATTTAAAAACATCTCATTCTGTTCAATACACTTTAAGCATTCAGATATATTTTATTGAAAAGAAAAGTAGTTGATTTTAATGTATTTAAAAAAAAAAAACCAGGTATTGAAAATTCCTCTCAAATACAATGTGATACTATTTGGTCTTCTCAAATAACATCAAAGACCAGACTTGTTTGGCTGTGGAATTACAAAATATTTTTAAAAAACAGATT
>NW_019949212.1:0-11887 GCF_002910315.2 Salvelinus sp. IW2-2015 | reverse complement strand
AAGTTAAACAAAGACTGCGCATCTCGCCCACTTGACACATCAAAGTAGCCCAAGAAACGTTCCTGAATAAAGCCCTGATCATCCACATACCTGACGATAACTGACAACAGCAAGCAGACTGGTGGCAACCAGGGTTGGGGGGTAATTTTTACCCACTGGGGCCTGGAGTTTTTCCTTATCTGTTAAGGTCCAGAGTTCTCCTGGATAGGTTAAGGTCCCTAATCAGGTCTCATATGAATTATATTTAGAGGAGAGTAGGTGGGGGATTTCCTCTACCCAGAGACAACAATTGATAGACAATAGAACTCAAAGGGCTGAGCTTGCTTTATGCATGTTTGCATCATGCAGGCCTATGCAACTGCAAGCCTTATAAAAATGTACTTACATCTGTCATCACTATTATGATGATTGATTCATTCCAGTTAATAATTTGATTGAAAACGTATAGGCAGCCTAGCCAGCCCAATCTTGAATATAAACCACATTTGATCACATTCACATTTTCTCCTGACACACAAATGGACTGTAAATACATAACGCTACCAATTAATTACCCTGGCCAAATGGACAGCGCACATAGTAGGCTGTATGCATCTGCTCTTATTAGTAGCCTACAGTTGATCAGACTGAAAAATGGTCTCGTTTTCATCCCATACAGCAAGTCAAATCTCGAATGTTTAGGTGTGGCTGCTGCAACATGTATTTAATACGTTTTTGCTTGTGTCTGTCCGGAGTGATGTTTTATCATCTTTGCTAAATAAATACCGGAGGAAAGTGGAAAGCCTACTTGAGCGCGCTGCGTCAACCTCTCTTTAATCTAACTTTTAATGGATGATGCGATGGAAGCTATCAAACCATTCTGAATGATCCCAGAAAAGACTGAAAGTTCCATATGTTCAGCAAGTAAAGCATCGAAACGTGCAATTACTGCTACAAGCTCCTTGTGGTTGCACTTGTTAGTTAGCGGAACATTCTCTCTCGTTGTGCCCTCTAATTTTTGCATGCACAAAAACGCAGTGGTGTTGATAAACCGCTTGAGAATATCCCTGTTTCTTCTTACTTTCTCGTTGTGTTACGCATTTTGAATACGCAGACCTTTGTCATGATCGATGCGGCTTTTTCCCATTAGCCTGAATCTTATAACGTTACGCTCCCTGCTTTTGTTTTGCCGTTTAGCTGAATGATCAATGTTCTTCATGGCACTTGTTCTTCAGGGCACTGTACCCCGCTATCGCCCAAGGCTCAGAATTTACAAAAAGCAAAAATACAGACGGATTGATGAAAGGCTCCCTGTTAACCAGCTATGCTTTTGATAGCAATTGGTATTGAACCCCATCACCTTTTCATCTTTCTTCATGAAACTGATCTCAGGCAGTCGACCTCGGTTTTAATTACCGAGGTAAAGACAGTTTCTGGTTGGATATTCGACGGATATTCACCTGTAGTTTTCCTTACGTCCACCAACAGCAGTTAGGGACCGTCAACATAGTGACAAATCACATTTTTCAAATGTCAATAGCTCTTTAACCATTACTCCAAACACGTTCAAAACTGATTGTAGCTAACCCGATGGCATAGACGCACATTGCACACCCTTTAGTTTGTCCACTTTTATCTCACATGGTTTAACATACATTTTTCAAAATGTAGAATTTCAATAGCTCCTTGGTCATGTGACCTAGTGACTTCAAACAAGGTTCAGAATGTCCACTCAGTGGGTCTACACATTGCACACCCTTTAGTTTGTCCATTTTCATCGCACATGGTTTTCCATGAATTTTTTTAAATTTAGAATTTCAATAGCTCCTTGGTCATGTGACCTAATGACTTCAAACAAGGTTCAGTATGTCCACTGACTACCCTTCTATATTGCACACCCTTTAGTTTGTCCATTTTCATCTCAAGTATCTAAAATATTTTTCAAAAGTTAGAATTTCAATAGCTCCTTGGTCATGTGACCCTAATGTCCGCTGACTACCCTTCTATATTGCACACTCGTTGTTGTACTGTAAAATCCACACGGTGTAACGTACATTTTTCATAGTTTCCAATTTGCAATAGCTCCTAGGTCATGTCAATTAAACACCTAAGAAGCGTGCAGTGGATACACACCCAATTGCGTAACCTCTGTCATGTATCTTCTATATTGTTGTACATATTAGTTGACAATTAGGGGGTTCAGTTCCAGTGTTTGTTTACCCTTTTCTTTAATATTTATCTACAGTAATGGTAGTTCTAAGTACTTATTTTCCCTGTTTTTACCCCCCACAGTATTTAACAGTGGTACACAATAGAGAGAGACAGATAATTACCCTCCTTCGTCATTAATATCAACCATAAAGGAAAAGGGCAAGGTACGAGAGTCATGCTATTAATTGTCCAAAGCAGGGATGGAGTGAGCTAGTGAGGTAGGCTGCAGTGGGTTTGCTGGTCAATACATATACTGAACATGTAACCACAGTAATGTGGCCAGTAAATCAATGAATAAAAATATAATAATTGACAAATTAAACAAATTTGTAGACCTTTAATTTTCCAACATGTCAACAGACACTTAACTTCAATTAAGATATGAAACATTTCACCGTGTTAACTTTCTCTTTTATCCCTGGTTGATGTACATGTCAGAGCCTCTTCAGTGTGGATGGGGTATAGCATACATTTCAACAACAAAGACTGCACTTCCAGTTGTTGTGTTCTTTACTCTGTTGAACTCTTTTGTCTTCATTCCGAGGCACAGCACATGGAACCTCAGTTGGCATGCAAAACATTCAGTCAAAACTAAACAAAGTGTAACACGTTATAAATAATATCAAATATCAATGCAGTATGACGAATGACGAATTAGCCATCCATTGTGTTATATCATAAATTGTTCTTACTGTTGTCAAAAGGCTATTAAACATGTTAAATAAAGTTACTAACCCAGTCAGTCTTTGGGCCACAATCCAGGTTCTTTATCAGTGGCAACAAGAAGCAGTTGTTGCTTTGTTGAACTCTGAAATCATAGGCATGAACTGAACATATGCTGTCCCACAAACTACATAAAAAATAAAGAATTTACATTTACTTTGAATTAAATGTCATTACCAGACATTTTTAGGAGCCATTTTTCACAGTTGCTCCATGTGTTTTTGAAGTTCCATATCAATTTGGGAGGGGATGTTGGGGAAGTTCTGTGCAACTTCCTTGGCAATCTACACCAAAAATAAAATAGAGTTTTACCTAATTTCACATAAACAGCTAAACCATTCATTATTGAAAATATAAACTATCAAACCTGCATTACAAAGACCCACAGCTGAAGGTGTCCTGCTGCATGTGTGAGTTATTTCCCCTCCTTTGTCCACCAGTCATCTTTTCCATGGCAGGATCTTCTCATTTTGAAGTACTCTCTTTTTTATGTAAAAAATAATGGAATCATGATTAGTTATAGGCAACTGAATACACAAGCCAAACTTGTATGCTGTTTTCCTTATCACTATAACCTAGTATAATTTAGTAGTAAGGTAATTTCCTTAATGCCCCATTCTACACACAGCCTAAATTATAGGCACTGAACCATTGTACAGGACAATAATAAAAGTAGCATATAGGATCCAACCTATCACAGAGTGAATAAATGTAGAGCTGTGCCAAAAGTTGAGAATGACACAAATATTAATTTTCACCAAGTCTGCTGCCTCAGTTTGTATGATGGCAATTTGCATATACTCCAGAATGTTATGAAGAGTGATCAGATGAATTGCAATTAATTGCAAAGTCCCTCTTTGCCATGCAATGAACTGAATCCCCCAAAAACATGTCCACTGATTTCAGCCCTGCCCACAAAAGGACCAGCTGACATCATGTCAGAGATTCTCTCGTTAACACAGGTGTGAGTGTTGACGAGGACAAGGCTGGAGATCACTCTGTCATGCTGATTGAGTTCGAATAACAGACTGGAAGCTTCAAAAGGAGGGTGGTGTTTTGGATCATTGTTCGTCCTCTGTCAATTCATGGTTACCTGTAAGGAACACGTGCCATCATCATTGCTTTGCACAAAAAGGGCTTCACAGCAGGATATTGCTGCCAGTAAGATTGCACCTAAACAACCATTTATCGGATCATCAAGAACTTCAAGAAGCGGTTCAATTGTTGTGAAGAAGGCTTCAGGGCGCCCAAGAAAGTCCAGCAAGCGCCAGGACCGTCTCCTTAAAGTTGATTCAGCTGTGGGATCGGGGCACCACCAGTACAGAGCATGCTCAGAAATGGCAGCAGCAGGTGGAGTGCATCTGCACGCACAGTGAGCAAAGACTTGTTTGAGAGGATGGCTTTGTGTCAAGGCAGCCAAAGAAGTCAACTTCTCTCCAGGAAAAACATCAGGGACAGACTGATATTCTGAAAAGAGTACAGGTATTGGATTGCTGAGGACCTGGAGTACTGTTCATTTTCTCTGATGAAACCCCTTTCCGATGTTTGGTCATCCGGAAAAAAGCTTGTCCAGAGAAGACAAGGTGAGTGCTACCATCCAGTCCTGTTCATGCCAACAGTAAAGAATCCTGAGACCATTCATGTGTGGGGTTGCTTCTCAGCCAAGGAGTGGGCTCACTCACAATTTTGCCTAAAGAACACAGCCATGAATAAAGAATGTACAAACACATCCTCCGAGGCAACTTTCTCCCAACCATCCACGAACAGTTTGGTGACGAACAATGCCTTTTCCAGCATGATGGCAGCACCTTGCCATAAGGCAAAAAGTGATAACTAAGTGGCTCGGGAACAAAACATAGATATTTGGGTCCATGGCCAGGAAACTCCCCAGACCTTAATCCCATTGAGAATTTATTGTCAATCCTCAAGAGGCGGTGGGACAAACAAAAAACCCACAAATCTGACCACACTCAAAGCATTGATTATGCAAAATGGGCTGCCATCGTCAGGATGTGGCCCAGAAGGTAAGTGACAGCATGCCAGGCAGATTGAAGAGGTCTTGAAAAAGAAGGTTCAACACTGCAAAATATGAGGATTTTGCAGTTAATGAAATGCTTGACGTAATGGTTTAAATGAAGATATTAATTATATTAATTATATGAAGAGTGCCTTGGTCCTCCTTTCTTTTGATGACCAATTTACCCCTTTTACCAAAGACACCTTTCTGTCTACCAAAACTGTACTATTTTGTACCTTATTAGTGCTTCCCTTTCCTCTCTTCTACTGCAAATATGACTCTTTGGCATCAACTTCCATGCAATTGTCAATAACAGCCTTTGATACTTATGAAATGCTTGTAATTATACTTCAGTATTCCATAGTAACATCTGACAAATATATCTAAAGAACACTGAAGCAGCAAACTTTGTGGAAATTAATATTTGTGTCATTCTCAAAACTTTTGCCACAGCTGTAGGATAGCGTTGTATAGACTTTAAGAGAAATATTAAGTGACAGTTTCATCAGTACGTGCTTAAAGAAAGTCATATCACAAAGATCACAGATGACAGTGCCCACCAAATCTATGACAATAGAGAACCAAATTGAAGCACCAAGAGTGTTTATTCAAAATAATATCTAAAAATGTCAGTTGTTGAACATGATACTTCTATTTGCAATAGCAATTTATGATACATGCAGTTGAGAATATTCATGTACCAACCATACATGTAGGACGGACATTCCCACATACAGTATTTTTTATTTCAATTTTATTCACCAGGTAAGCCAGTGAGAACAAGTTCTCATTTACAACTGCGACCTGGCCAAGATAAAGCAATAGCAGTTGTGCACAAACAACAACACCAGAGTTACACATGGAATAAACAAATCTACAGTCAATAACACAATACAAAAGTATATATACAGTGTGGGCAAATTAAGTAAGATTAGGGAGGTAAGGCAATAAATAGGCTGTAGTGGCGAAATAATTACAATTTCGCAAATAAACACTGGAGTGAGATGTGCAGAAGATGAATGTGCAAGTAGATGATACTGTTGTGCAAAGGGAAAAATATTAATACATGTTAATAAAATAATAAACAATATGGGGATGAGGTAGTTGATGTGCTATTTCAGATGGGCTATGTACAGGTGCAAATGATCTGTAAGCTGCTCTGACAGCTGATGCTTAAAGATAGTGAGGGGAGACATGAGTCTCCAGCTTTCAGTAATTTTTGCCAATTCGTTCCAGTAGTTGGCAGCAGAGAACTGGAAGGAAAGGTGGCAAAAGGAGGAATTGGCTTTGGGGGTGACCAGTGAAATATTACCCGCTGTGGAGCGCGTGCTATGGGTGGGTGCTGCTATTGGTGACCAATGAGCTGAGATAAGGCGGGCTTTACCTAGCAAGGACTTATAAGACCTGGAGCCAGTGGGTTTGGCGATGAATATGAAGCGAAGGCCAGCCAACGAGAGCATACAGGGTCGCAGTGGTGGGTAGTATATGGGGCTTTGTTGATGAAAGACTCGCATCCAATTTTCTGAGTAGATGTTGGAGGCTATTTTGTAAATGACATCGCCAAAGTCAAGGATCGTCAGTTTTACGAGGGTATGTTTGGCATGAGTGAAGGATGCCTTCTTGCGAAATAGGAATCCGATTCTAGATTTAATTTTGGATGGGAGATGCTTATTAATATGAGTCTGGAAGGAGAGTTTACAGTCTAATCAGACCACCTAGGTATTTGTAGTTGTCCACATCTGCAGGGGGCAGATGCGGGCAGCGATCAGTGAAGAGCATGCCTTTAGTTTTACTTGCATTAAGGAGCGGTTTGGAGGCCACGGAAGGAGAGTTGTATGGCATTGAAGCTCGTTTGGAGGTTAGTTAACACAGTGTCCAAGAAGGGCCAGAAGTATACAGAATGGTGTCGTTTGCGTAGAGGTGGATCAGAGTATCACCAGCCGCAAGAGTTACATCATTGATGTATACAGAGAAAGAGAGTCGCCCGAGAATTGAACCCTGTGGCATCCCCATAGAGACTGGCAGAGGTCCAGACAACAGGCCGCTTCCATTTGACACACTGAACTCATCTGAAAGAAGTAGTATGAACCAGGCGAGACAGTCATTTGAGAAACCAAGGCTGTTCAGTCTGCGATAAGAATGCTGTTGATTGACAGAGTCAAAAGCCTTGGCCAGGTCGATGGATACGGCTGCACAGTATTGTCTTTTGTCGAGCGATTATGATATCTTTTAAGACCTTGAGCTGGCTGCAGGGTGCACGCATGACCAGCTTGGAAAACCAGATTGCATAGCGGAGAAGTATGGTGGGATTCGAAATGGTCGTGGATCTGTTTGTTAACTTGGCTTCGAAGACCTTAGAATGGCGGGTAGGATAGATATAGGTCTGTAACAGTTTGGGTCTAGAGTGTCTCCCCTCTGAAGAGGGGGTGACCGCGGCAGTCTCTCCCAACTCTGAATTGCAGGGGGATGTTACCGTCAGAGCAGCATTACCGAAAAGAAGCACTGTGGGGGTGCTCAGACGCTAGGCAATAGTAAGTTAACAGGCCAGAATAGGGGTTGCAACAAGGTCTCGACATAATTTTAGAAGAGATGATCCAATTTCTAGCCCAGCTGATTTGTATGGGGTCCAGATTTCAGCAGCCGTTCAGAACACATACCAAGGCAAATGAGAGTAAAAGAAGGAGGTGGGGAGAGGTTGGGCGGAGTTGTTGCTGCAGCTGTTGCTGCAGCTGGTAGGGTAGCCAGGTGGATACACCATAGCCCAGCCTCTATGTAAAAAATGCTTATTGAAATTCTCGATAATCGTAGATTTATCGAGTGGTGACAGTGTTTCCTAGCCTCAGTGCAGTCTCGGCAGCTGGGAGAGTGACTTTACAGTTGTGTCACAGAACTTTTTGAGTTTGTGCCTATACAGAGATGACATTTCTGTTTGAAAAAGCTAGCCTTAGCTTTTCCTTACAGCCTGTGTATATTGGTTCCTAACTTCCCTGAAAAGTTGCATTATCGCGGGGCTATCTCGATGCTAATGCAGTACCGCCACAGGATTGTTTTGTGCTGCGTCAAGGCAGTCAGGTCTGGAGTGAACCAAGGGCTATATCTGTCCTGGTTCTACATGTTTTGAATGGTGGCATGCTTATATAAGATGGTGAGGAAAGCACTTTTATAAGAATAACCCAGGCATCCTCTACTAACGGAATGAGGTCAATATCTTTCCAGGATACCCGGGCCAGGTTGATTAGAAAGGGCCTGCTCGCTGAAGTGTTTTAGGGAGTGTTTGACTGTGATGGGGTGGTCGTTTGACCCGGACCCATTACTGACACAGGCAATGAGGCATGTAGATCGCTGAGATCCTGGTTGAAGCACGCAGCAGAGGTATATTTAGAGAACAGGTTGGTCAGGATGATATCTATGAGGGTGCCCGAGTTTACAGATTTGGGGTGTACCTGGTAGGTTCCATGATAATTTGGGTAGATTGAGGCATCTAGCTTAGATTGTAGGACGGCCGAGGTGTAAGCATGTCCCAGTTTAGGTCACCTAACATTACAAACTCTGAAGATTAGATGGGTGGCAATTCATTCACATATTGGTGTCCAGGGCGCAGCTGGGGCTTGGGGGGGTCTGTAACAAGTGGCAACAGTGAGAGACTTATTTCTGCGAAAGGTGGATTTTTAAAAGTAGAAGCTCGAACTGTTTGGGCACAGACCTGGATAGCATGACAGAACTCTGCAGGCTCGTATCTGCACAGATAGATGCAACTCCACCCCCCTTTGGCAGTTCTGTCTTGGCGGAAAAATGTATAACACATACATCAAGGCTATTTTCAGCTATGATTTTTCACTCAAGAGATCCAGAATGGAGTATTACCAATGGGGCCAGCACAGGATACACCCTTACAACAATCTACTTTTTGTTCTTCTTGACTTTTATCTGGTAAAACTGCTACTATGTGTCAAGAAAAGGAGCCCCAATTAGAGGTGTGTATCTCCATAAAAAAATGGCTGGTTTAGAATTATAAACACTATTGCCCTGTGTCCCCGTTCATTAAGGGCATGAGAGACTAGTCAGTGGTAGAATTGAGTTGGCACTTTATTGGCCCAAACACCCATAGACCCACAAGGTTGAGGTTACTCAGAGACAGTAATTAGTATATATTATTTTTTTTGCAATTGATGCATTGTGTCTTCTAACTGTCCTCAAAATAGAATCCGAAAGTGTTCGGAAATATTTGTCCCATAAATACAAAGGGAGGCTGCTCTCTCCTAGCATACCTCTGGCACTTTAGTCAGACTGCCAGACTGTGCACCACAGAGCCAATCAGGAGGAATACATACAGGTCAAACAGTGCCAATTGAAAGTCAAGGGTGTGTCTGTGCCTTTTTGGATTACTCTCTCTTTACAGAAACCCCTGTGGTTCAAGTCTGCTCTGTTATAATCTCAACCAGCACAGCCAGAAGAGACTGGCCACCCCTCATAGCCTCGTTCCTCTCTAGGTTTCTTCCTAGAGGTTTTGGCCTTTCAAGGGAGTTTTCCTAGCCACCGTGCTTCTACACCTGCATTGCTTGCTGTTTGGGGGTTTTAGGCTGGGTTTCTGTACAGCACTTTGAGATATCAGCTGATGTACGAAGGGCTATATAAATAAATTTGATTTGATTTGCTGCTGCGCATGTCTGAAAGTACAGAGCCAGCAGCCAAGAGAGTTTTTCACAGTATATCATAAAAAAGTTATTAGGCTTATGAATGTATGTAAAATCTAATATGTATTAGATCCAGTACAATGGAATAAACTAAGACCTGAATTTGATTGCACGTGTTCCCATTCCTCCTTCTCTTTCTGTCCAGCAGGGTAACCAAAAACACTTGGCCTGATGGTTCATGCAGATACTGGGGAAGCAATATAGAAATGTATTGATCCCTTAAATGAATTTTACTATTTGATCCATATCACAACCCTCATACCTCTTCACAAAAACATGTACCTACAATCAATTTTGGAAAAAGGATTTTACTCACAAAAGACGTAGGAATTTATGTTTTCCAGTTAGAAATAGTAGGCCATGCATCAAATAACTATTTTCATCTCAGAAAAACGAACCCTCAAATGCACTATTGCCATTTTGTAGTCTGTCTTGTCGTTGGCTTGTTGTGAATGCACTCACAATATCCAGTCATCAGGTATGTAAACTGCGTTCTAATACTTCAACGTAGGAAGGAATTCGTCTTAAGTTACAGTTATATGAAAGTATTGCTATAAAGAGTGATGATTATTTTCACATATTCAAGCTCACTGGAGAGTGACAATATCACATGGCTAGTCCATTTGATCTGTGATGTAAAAGAAATACGGCATATGGCCAAAACAAGTGTTGTTCATGAGGTCCTACCTGTGCGCCTCCTTTAAGCACCGTCTCTGATCCGTTACATGGCCATTTGCGCCAACCTACAACCATTTGCGGAAATCTTGTCCAGGTGTCCAGTGTGAAGACAGTTATTTTGCGGAGGCATGAGGTGGGAAACATCTTTTTCTTGCTAACGTATAACAATGGTATGCTTTTTATCACACACCCATTTAAATTTAAGGCCTGCTCAAAGCTGTACAGATTTAAGTCTAAAGCATGAGATGAAAGTAGACAAACATCAGAGTTGCCAGTTCTGCTGCCAATTATGGAAGGACTATAAGTCCCAGTCGGACCATATTTGAATACCTCTCATTTGACCCTGGTCTAGTAGGTCACTGAGCAAGAGCTATTGAAATTCTTAAACATTTTGAAAAGTAATTTTGATGGTAAAACCACTAGAGAGTGCAGGTTGGAAGATGCGCAAACTAAGGACAAGCGAGTTCGTGCCAATATGAGATAGACTCCCAGCTTCAAGTGGCACATTTAATTCGGACAGTCCCTCTTTTTGGTATTTTTTTACCAAAAGGCAGCCTTAAAGACTCTCAGAACCATTGAGAAACAAGATTCCCTATGGCTGCTGATGAAACCAAGAATTGAATTCTTTTTCACTTCTGAGAATGCAGCTCACGTCTGGAGGTCTTGGATAACTGGCGGAGGGGGGGCGGATTATCAACAAAAAAATAAAAAAACAGGGGGGAAACGGTGGCACCGGACCCCTCAGTGCTCTGTTTGTTTATGTTAGTTTTTTGGTGGGAATGGCCATGTAAACCGAAAAGAAAATAATATCAAATGGCTTGGAAATACCCAAGAGCTGCAAAAAAAAAAAAAAGAAAGATAAAAAAAATCTGTCATTCTGCCCCTCAACAAGGCAGTTAACCCACTGTTCCCCCAACGTGAACAAAAAAAAAAAATAGGACAAAAGAAATACAAAAAAAATAATAAGAAATAAATAAAGAATTTGTTCAATAATAAAAAGGGGGGAGGCGGGGGAGGGGGGGTTCTTTTTTTTTTTGGGGCTTCGAAAAGAAAAACATAAATAAAAGAGATATAAAATTAAAACAAAGAAGGGCGGGGTGGTGTTTTTTTTTTTTGTTTTTTTTTTTTTGGTTTCTTTTTTTTTTTTTTTTCCCCCCAAAAAAAAAACAACCACGCCGGTCCGGCCACCCGGAAGCATCATGGACCCAAAATGCCACGACAGTATGTGGATGTTTTTCAGCTGTAGAAGGACTGTGGAGACTAGTCAGATTGAGGAAAAGCCTGAACGAGCAAAGTAAGAGATTCCTTGATGAACCTTGCTCTTAGAGCACCTCAGGACCTCCGGGAACTGGGGTCGTTTAAAAGAGGAGGGTTCACGTGGGGGGGGGGGGGGTCGGCAGAGGGGGGACAGGACAAGGTGAGGGGGGACACTATAAAGCAAACAGCTAAGACAACACAGGGGGAGGTGGGGTGTGGGGACAAGTCTCTGGAACTGTCCTTGAACATATAGCCCAGCCAGAAGAGACACCAGGAAACATAGGGGAACCGGCCCCCGGGTGTGAGACGAACATTCTACTGGAGAACA
>NW_019949211.1:12393-19787 GCF_002910315.2 Salvelinus sp. IW2-2015 | reverse complement strand
TAGGACCTGGGGGTCAAGGGACCGGGGTAGGACCTGTGGGGTCAGGGGACGGGGTAGGACCTGGGGGGTCAGGGGACGGGGTAGGACCTGGGGTCAGGGGACGGGTAGGACCTGGGTCAGGGGACGGGTAGGACCTGGGGTCGAGGGGGACGGGGTAGGAACCTGGGGGTTAGGGGCGGGGTAGGACCTGGGGGAGGTAGTAGCTGAAGATAGGAACAGGGGTGGCTAGGGGGGGGTCACGGGTCTTTTGTCTCCGCATGAACTGTATGACTACAATGAGCTACACAAACAGCCGTCCACAACAAAAAAGTGTAACAGTGGTTCTCATTTAGCCTTTAAAACAGCAGTGCTTACTCAGCAGTCGGGGGCCTGGCCGCTCGGTTACAACGGAACCCGCATGTGCTTTGACAAGCAGCAGCTGCTTTCACCAGACTTTCCCTTCGGGCTTTACCTCCAGTACACACGCGCACACACACAGGCACACGCGCTCAGACACACACGGCCACAATGGAAAAGGCCAGAAGGGCAGGACAGGCACACACACACAGATCCAGGACTGTATAAAAATTCACACACAGATCCAGAACTCACCTTTTTGACTCTTGGGTTTGTTTCTTCGTTGGCAACAGCTTGTATTGTGTTGTATTGAGAGCTCTAAAGAAAACAAAGGAAAAGAAAGACAGGTCAGTTCATTTATCTAGCTCAACTAATCTGCTCCCGAGAGGCACTGCATCTCAGAGCAAGGGGTGTCACTACAGACCCTGGTTCGAATCCAGGCCGTATCACATACGGCCGTGATTGGGAGTCCCATAGGGCGGCGTACAATTGGCCCGGCGTCGTTCAGGTTTGACCCGGGGTAGGCCGTCATTATAAATAAGAATGTGTCCTTTATTTAACTAGGCAAGTAAGTTAATGTTAAATAAAAAAATATAAATAAATGAATAAATTCTCCAAAGACAGTTCATTTATCCTGCTCACTAATAAACTATCCAGTCTAAACAAAGACAGTTAATTTATCCTGCTCACTAATAAACTCTCCAGTCAAAACAAAGACAGTTCATTTATCCTGCTCAGTAATAAACTTATTTTTAGTGAGCAGAAATGTAAATATTTCAGAAATGTAAATATTATATGGATCTAGCTAGGGACCCGTCTACCAGGGGTTTGGGTCAATACCATTTATCTAGCTAGGGACCCGTCTACCAGGGTTTGGGTCAATACCATTTATCTAGCTAGGGACCCGTCTACCAGGGTTTGGGTCAATACCATTTATCTAGCTAGGGACCTGTCTACCAGGGGTTTGGGTCAATACCTATTTTTATCTAGCTAGGACCTGTCTACCAGGGTTGGGTCAATCATTATCTAGCTAGGGACCTGTCTACAGGGTTTGGGTAATACATTTCTAGCTAGGGACCTCTACAGGGTTGTGGGTCAATACCATTTATCTAGCTAGGACCTGTCCTACCAGGGTTTGGTCAATACCATTTTATCTAGCTAGGGAACTGTCTCCAGGGTTTGGGCAATACCATTTACTTAGCTAGGACCTGTCTACCAGGGTTTGGGTCAATACCATTTATCTAGCTATGGACCGTCTACACAGGGTTGGGTCAATACCATTTATCTAGCTAGGGACCTGTCTACCAGGGGTTGGGTCAATACCATTATCTAGCTAGGGAACTGTCTACCAGGGGTTTGGTGTCAATACCATTTATCTAGCTATGGACCTGTCTACCAGGGTTGGTCATACCATTTATCTAGCTATGGACCTGTCTACCAGGTTTGGGCAATACCATTTATCTAGCTAGGGACCCATCTACCAGGGTTGGGTCAATACCATTTATCTAGCTACGACCCATCTACCAGGGTTTGGGTAATACCATTTATCTAGCTAGGACCCATCTACCAGGGTTTGGGTCAATACATTTTCTAGCTAGGGACCTGTCTACCAGGTTGGGTCAATACCATTTATCTAGCTAGGACCATCTACAGGTTTGGGTCAATACCATTTATCTAGCTAGGGACCCGTTACCAGGGTTTGTCAATACCATTATCTAGCTATGGACCTCTACCAGGTTTGGTCAATACCATTTATCTAGCTATGGACCTGTCTACCAGGGTTTGGGTCAATACCCATTTATCTAGCTAGGGACCTGTCTACCAGGGTTTGGGTCAATACCATTATCTAGCTAGGGACCTGTCTACCAGGGGTTTGGGTCAATACCATTTATCTAGCTAGGACCCGTCTACCAGGTTGGGTCAATACCATTTCTTACTAGGGACCGTCTACCAGTTTGGTCAATACCATTATCTAGCTAGGGACCTGTCTCCAGGGGTTGGGTCAATTCCATTTTAATTCAAATTCTTCAGGAAATACACTGGGGAAAAAACAATTAGAATAATTTTAAAAAAATAGGAAAAAATGGAATTTGCTTAACTTTCTGAGATGACTGGAATTGACAGCGTTGCCAGTAACCGAAGGTCGCTGGTCGATCCCTGAGCTGGCCAGTGTAAAAAAATAAAAACATTATCGATTGCCTTGAGCAAGGCACTTACCGAATTGCCTCTGTAAGTGGCTCTGATAAGAGCATCTGCTAAATGACTAAAAACGTCAAACTAAATGAAAAAAAAAAGCTCAAATGTAGCCACGCACCAACATGGGATTTGACAGTGAAACTATCCCTTAAAATAGCAGCCAACCGTGTCACTGTGATATCCTACGCCCGTTGTAATTCGTTTTAAGTTTAAGTTACTAACAAACAAAAAAAAGTGGTCTGTTTTACAGTAAGTTATGGCAGCCTTCCGAAATCAACATCCGCGTTCCAGAATATAGATATAACCCTGCTACAGTGCTCATCTAACCAACCACGTAAAAGTTATTCCAAGTTTCCCCGTGGCCTTTGAATAGTGTTAGTTAAGCAGAGCTAAACCCAAACCATTAGCCTCTTGTTCTATTGATTTCAGTGTAACGTCGACGAAAGTGATTAAACAAAACAATAATAAAGATTGATTTCAACGTGATATGAGTGTGTTATTAAGTGTGCTTTTCTGTTTGGGTCGCGACGGTCTTTGTAGGTCGTTCGCAAACCTGTGATGGAAACTGGAGATATGTGTGGTCAGAGCTCTACAGTGCGAACCATTTCACTCACATTTGTGATTTAAAAATAGTCAAGTATGATCACATTTATAGTCAAATGAACGCTGCAAGTCGCTGTTTTAACTTATTTTTTTTTGTGTTTGTTCATAGCTAGTAAATTAATAGCACAAAAGTCAAAGAACGCAAATCCTAAATAAGCCTATTCCACCTCACGCTGCAACACTTCCTGGTTGGGGGCTGTGGGCACGCCAAGAGCAAAGTGAAAATTCATTTTTTTAGAAGCACAGGCAAACAAGTTGGTCTAATTTACTTGAAAAGAAAGTCTACTGAAATGAACTTTATCCTCGTGTTTCTTGGATCTATTTCATTGTTTAGTTCACAAGCGGTTGTTTTTCAAAATGTTTGAGTTTCAACTGTTAAGAGAAGAGAACATTTCTACTAGTCAGACTCAATCTCAAAGAGGCATTAACATGACAAGGCATGTTACCATGGTAGCCGACTGCCCTAAAAGGGCAGGCCATTTTTTTCTCTCATCTGTGATATTTTGGTTAAGAGACAACAAAAAATGAAATTAAACATATACCGCATTACCTCTTACTCGTAAAACATTTGTATTAGAAAAATTACAAACACCTGATCTTGTTTTGTGTGTTTTACTGGTAAAATTTTAGGCCCAAAAATATTGCCTTGTATTAAAATTATAATATATTACTACTTGCCACAGTGGCTGGTGGACCCAAAAGTCAATTTATGCCCTGGCTGCGATTTATTTTATTTTGAGGATTACCAGAAGTGACCAAACAGGGTTTTGCCATGCCTACTACTTAACTAGTACATGATGTACTATGGGCCTGGGCAGAGCCAATGAGCATGTTGACCACATAGAGACTTTTAAAAGGAGCTACATGCAATATTTTTTGGGCAGCAATCTCTTGGTGTCAAATTAACTGGGGCTGAGAGTTTTAGTACAGCACACGAATGATTGTGCCACAGACATTTAGCGTGCAGCTCAGGTCCAGTCAATTTGACAAGAGATTTGCTCGCCCCCCCCCCCAAAAAAATAACATAACAGAAATGTGGGAAAACAGTCTACCGGTTGCCCCCACCTCCCACTAGTACAGCAGGCGTGAGGCTGGAGCGACAGCGTGCGCAAAACTAGCTAGCGACAGCGTGCGCTAACTAGTTAGCAAAAAAGTGCGGTAACTAGTTAGCAAAAAAGTGCGCTACTAGCTAGTGACACCGTGTGCAAGCTGCTAGTTAGCTAGCCCACGATGTCGCCCCCGCCTCCTGTGTACCCTGTCGGGGGCCATGGCAATGTCTACCGTCATCCCGGCTCCTATCACAGCAGACGACAGTGTGCTAACTAGCTAGCAACACTGTGTGCTAGCTTGCTAGTTAGCACACGGTGTCGCCCCKAGCCTCCTGTGTACCAGAGAAAACAGAGCCCGACAGGCGGGGGCGAAGGTCACTACCGGTGTGTACTAGCTATATGTAACAGTATAGCTTCCGTCTCTCTCCTCGCCCCTACCTGGGCTCGAACCAGGGACCCTCTGCACACATCGACAACAGCCACCTTCGAAGCATTGTTATCCATCGCTCCACAAAAGCCGCYGCCCTTGCAGAGCATAGGGAACAACTACTTCAAGGCGTCAGAGTGAGTGACGTCACCGATTGAAACGCTATTAGCGCGCACCACCGCTAACTAGCTAGCCATTTCACATCGGTTACATATAGCTAGCTACAGTTATTGCTCCCGCCTCTTCTGTGGGGTTTATCGGCAGTTGGCATCCAATGTTATGGCGCATTACCGCCATCTACTGTACTGGAGCGCCGCCAGCCTCCCGCRTATGTACTTAAGTCATAGCTTAAAAGTTGACCAATAGAAGTATAAAGGGGGGTTCCTGCAGATACAGGAACGCCCCSAATTGCTGGCTGCAGTTGCGCCCTTATCGGTCAGCTAGCCAAACGTTAAGAGTTTAAGCCATCCACCCTGAAGTAGTCTGAAAGGAAAARAGAGGTTAACGTTTGGTGTTGATCGGCCATTAGCTGGCTTGCTAGCAGCTTAACATGGCCACTGGCTGGTTCTGCTACGGTGTTTATTCACACGGCGTACACAGCTAACTAGCAAACATATCCCGTGTTTAAAAATGTATGTATTACTTTAGGAAGCACTTGTTTGGTTTGATAGAAGTGCAGCAAAATCGATAACTAGCTACATGCAATATAACTAGCTAGCTAGGCTACTCCTGTGCATAAAACCACGGTTGTTAGCTAGCTAACAGGCTAGCTAAATATACCGTCTGGAACACCGGGACAATAGCTTGCTGGCTAGCAAAACAACCCAAGGACAAATAAGAGATGTTGCACACTAAAACGTTATTTGTTAATAAACCCGTGCCTTGGTTACAGTGAGGACATTCTAGAATTGTACAGATTCTGCAGCCGCGTAACCAAGCGACAACTTGGGTTGGATTTATGCTAACTAGCAGTTAGCCAAACTAAACACTCTCTTAACTAGCTATGGTAAAACTAAATCACAATYAAACAGTTAAGCAGAAATCTTAACATCTGTGTGTTGGCAGTATCGATGAAACTAAGTTAACGAAAAAAAATCACCGAATATTTGACGCCCTTTAATTCTGCACCACCGTCTGACTGCAGCGGACTTTTGCAAGCTTGTCTGCAAGCAGCGTAGCCAACATTTAGTTAGCTAACGTTAGCTAACAAAGTTTCAGACCGGGTCATCCACATGCCGGTAATATTAACTAATCAAAATGGTACAGTGCCTTTCAATCTAGCCTTTCGATACTTTTAACAAGTCTTTTCGTCATTTGCTTCCATAAAAAAAACACTCCAACTATGTAGCTAACGTGTTAATACAAGCGGGCTCAATGGCTAACAAGCTAGCTAGGTAACCAACAGCGGGCAAAGTGAACTACGACAAGCTTTCCCTGGTTGCCCGGTGAGCTGCGTAACACATCGAGACTGGTGTTAGGTTTGGAGGAAAGGGAGACAGAAAGGAAACTAAGTAGTGATCATAGACCTGAGGGGGTTACAGTGAGATTAGTAGAGCCAACGACCTCTAGTAAAGATTAGGTATTGCTTAGAATGCTAAACCATATGTTTAGTGAGTCCACCAGATCAGAGACAGAGGGATGACATGTGTTTAGTGAGTCACCAGATAGAGCGTAGGATGACATGTGTTTAGTGAGTCCACCAGATCAGAGGCAAAAGGATGACCATGTGTTTAGTGAGTCCACCAGATCAGAGGCAGAAGGGATGACCATGTGTTTAGTGAGTCACAGATCAGAGCAGAAGGATGACCATGGTGTTTAGTGAGTCCACCGATAGAGACGTTTCTTGATAAGTGCGTGAATTGGACCATTTTCCTGTCCGGTCAAAGCATTTAAATGTAACGAGTACTTTTTGGTGTCAGGTAAAATGTATGGAGTAAAAGTACATTATTTTCTTTAGGAATGTAAAGTAAAAGTAGTCAAAAATATAAATAGTAAAGTAAAGATACCCCAAAATGTATTTTTTATTAAGTACTTTACACCACTGGCTATTTCCCAATAACATTGAGAGCAGCCTGCAGGTGATCTGGAGTGGAGAGTTTATAATGGAATAAGTTAAAGATCACTTTTTATTTTTTTACTTAAACTTATTTTTCTTAACTGCATTGTTGGTTAAGGGCTTGTAAAGGAAGCGTTTACTGTTGTATTCGGGGGCAGGTGACAAATCAAATGTGATTTGCGTTATTGTTTTTTGTCACTAGCTTGCTGATAAGAACTTACCTCTTATCAGCTCTTGGATTTTGGTAACCTTGCACCGAAGTTGTGTGAACGGTACCGTAATCAACTTAGAACTCTAAAACAAACCTTTGAATTGTATTGTATTTCTTCACTCGACACTAGTACCAGTAAAACTGTCTCTAGTACTATAACTCCAGAGAAACTAGACTTTTGGCACTCAGTAGTGCTCAACTCCAAAGCGACCATTTTGGGTCTGTGTGTGTGAGAGGAAGTGGCGCTCTAAGCAACTAGTTTCCTGCAGCCCCCGAATACACACAGCGAGAAGAGGGGGAAGCAGCGGCATTAAAAAAAACAGGTTAGCGAGTGAGAGAAATGGCGTTCGTACAGGACAAATGGCTCTCCTGTAAAAGCGGCAAATGCGTTGAATTTCTATAGCTTACAGCCGGCTTCCATTTCCACTCGGTTGCACTTTAAATTGTACGAGGTAAGGCTCTTTTTTTAAGACGTTTTTCCAGTTGTGTAATCGAGCTTTATTGCCGTTCGGCTGG
>NW_019949211.1:0-11891 GCF_002910315.2 Salvelinus sp. IW2-2015 | reverse complement strand
AACAGCCTCCACTCTTCTGGGAAGGCATTAATATGGAGTTGGTCCCCCTTTGCTGCTATAACAGCCCTCCACTCTTTATGGGAAGGCTTTAATATGGAGTTGGTCCCCCCTTTGCTGCTATAACAGCCTCCACTCTTCTGGGAAGGCTTTAATATGGAGTTGGCCCCCCTTTGCTGCTATAACAGCTCCACTCTTCGGTGGGAAGCTTTAATATGGAGTTGGTCCCCCCCTTGCGTCGTATAACAGCCTCCACATCTTCTGGGAAGGGCTTTAATATGGAGTTGGTCCCCCCTTTGCTTGCTTTATACAACAGCCTCCACTCTTCTGGGAAGTCATTAATATGGAGTTGGTCCCCCCTTTGCTGCTATAACAGCCTCCACTCTTCTGGGAAGGCTTGAATATGGAGTTTGGTCCCCCCCTTTGCTGCTATAACAGCCTCACTCTTCTGGGAAGGCTTTAATATGGAGTTGGTCCCCCCCTTTGCTGCTATAACAGCCTCCACTCTTCTGGGAAGGCTTTAATATGGAGTTGGTCCCCCCCTTTGCTGCTATAACAGCCCTCCACTCTTCTGGGAAGGCTATTAATATGAGAGTGGTCCCCCTTTGGTCGCCTATAACAGCCTCCACTCTTCTGGGAAGGCTTTAATATGGAGTTGGTCCCCCCCTTTGCTGCTATACACACCTCCACTCTTCTGGGAAGGTTTAATATGGAGTTGGTCCCCCCTTGCCTGCTTATATACAGCTCCCTCTTCTGGGAAGTCATTAATATGGAGTTGGTCCCCCCCTTTGCTGCTATAACAGCCTCCACTCTTCTGGGAAGGCGCATTAATATGGAGTTGGTCCCCCCCTTTTGCTGCTATAACAGCCTCCACTCTTCTGGGAAGGCTTTAATATGGAGTTGGTCCCCCTTTGCTGCTACAACAGCCTCCACTCTTCTGGGAAGGCTTTTAATATGGAGTTGGTCCCCCCTTTGCTGCTTACAACAGCCTCCACTCTTCTGGAAGGCATTAATATGGAGTTGGTCCCCGCCCTTTGCTGCTATAACAGCCTCCACTCTTTCTGGGAAGGCATTAATATGGAGTTGGTCCCCCTTTGCTGCTATAACAGCCTCCACTCTTCTGGGAAGTCATTAATATGGAGTTGGTCCCCCCTTGCTGCTATAACAGCCTCCACTCTTCTGGGAAGGCATTAATATGGAGTTGGTCCCCCCTTTGCTGCTATAACAGCCTCCACTCTTCTGGGAAGGCATTATAATGGAGTTGGTCCCCCCTTTGCTGCTATAACAAGCCTCCACTCTTCTGGAAGGCTTTAATATGGAGTTGTCCCCCCCTTTGCTGCTATAACAGCCTCCACTTCTCTGGGAGGCTTAATATGGAGTTGGTCCCCCCTTTTGCTGCTATAACAGCCTCCACTCTTTCTGGGAAGTCATTAAATATGGAGTTGTCCTCCTTTGCTGCTATAACAGCTCCACTCTTTCTGGGAAGGCTTTAATATGGAGTTTGGGGCCCCCCTTTGCTGCTATAACAGCCTCCACTCTTCTGGGAAGGCTTAATATGGAGGTTGGTCCCCCCCCTTTGCTGCTATAAACAGCCTCCACTCTTCTGGGAAGCGCATTAATATGGAGTTGGTCCCCCCCTTTGCTGCTATAACAGCCTCCACTCTTCTGGGAAGGCATTAATATGGAGTTGGTCCCCCCTTTGCTGCTATAACAGCCTCCACTCTTCTGGGAAGTCATTAATATGGAGTTGGTCCCCCCTTTGCTGCTATAACAGCCTCCACTCTTCTGGGAAGGCATTAATATGGAGTTGGTCCTCCTTTGCTGCTATAACAGCCTCCACTCTTCTGGGAAGTCATTAATATGGAGTTGGTCCCCCTTTGCTGCTATAACAACCTCCACTCTTCTGGAAGGCATATATGGAAGTTGGTCCCCCCTTTGCTGCTATACAGCCTCCACTTTCTGGGAAGGCTTTCCACTAGATGTTGGAACATTTGCTTTGTGGGGGTATTTCCAATTGCATGTGCCCTTTCCAAATCATGTCCAATCAATTGAATTGACCACAGTGGTGACTCCAATCAAGTTGTAGAAACATCTCAAGGATGATCAATAGAACAGGAAGCACCTGAGCCAATTTCGAGTCTCATAGGAACTTTCGCAATGTCGACAACAAGCAACAATCCCGGTCAGAAGATACTATCGTTAATAGGGACTAAAGGGTAGTTAGCATCGGGGCTCTTAGCAACCACTCCCGGTCAGGAAGATACATATTGTTAATAGGAGCTAACGGTAGTTTAGCATCGGGGCTCTTAGCAACACTCCCCCGGTCAGAAGATTACTATTGTTAATAGGAGCTAAAGGTAGTTAAGCATCGGGGCTCTTAGACAACACTCCCCGGTCACGAAGATACTATTGTTAATAGGAGCTAAAGGTAGTTAGCATCGGGGCTCTTAGCAACACTCCCCCGGTCAGAAGATACTATTGTTAATAGGAGCTAAAGGTAGTTAGCATCGGGCTCTAGCAACACTCCCCCGGTCAGAAAGATAGCTTATTGATAATAGGCAGCTAAAGTAGTTAGCTAATCGGGGGCTCTAGCAACACTCCCCGCGGCAAGAAGAACTATTGTTAATAGGAGCTAAAGGTTAGCTTAAGCATCGCGGGCTCTTGGCAACACACCCCGCGGTCAGAAGATACTATTGTTAATAGGCAGCTAAAGTAGTTAGCATCGGGGCTCTTAGCAACACTCCCCGGTCAGAAGATACTATTGTTATAGGAGCTAAAGGTAGTAGCATCGGGGCTCTTAGCAACACTCCCCGGTCAGAAGATACTATGTAATAGGAGCTAAACGGTAGTTAGCATCGGGGCTCTTAGCAACACTCCCCCGGTCAGAAGATACTATTGTTATAGGCGCTAAAGGTAGTTAGCATCGGGGCTCTTGCCAACACTGCCCCCGGTCAGAAGATACTATTCGTAATAGCGCTAAAGTAGTTACGCATCAGGGCTCTTAGCAACACTCCCCCGTCAGAAGATACTATTGTTATAGGGAGCTAAAGCAGTAGTTAGCATCGGGGCTCTTGGCAACACTCCCCGCGTCAAGAAGATACTATTGTTAATAGGGACTAAAGGTAGTTAGCATCGCGGGCTCTTAGCAAAAAACTGGTCGTTAGAACTGTCAACACACTACAACTATAAACTGGTCTTTAGACTGTCCACCCTACAACTATAAACCGGTCTTTAGACTGTCACCCTACAACTATAAACGGTCTTTAGACTGTCAACCCTACAAACTATAAACCGGTCTTTAGACTGTCAACCCTACAACTATAAACTGGTCTTTAGACTGTCACACTACAACTATAAACTGGTCTTAGACTGTCAACACACAACTATAAACCGGTCCTTAGACTGTCAACCCTACAACTATAAACCGGTCCTTTAGACTGTCAACCCTACAACTATAAACTGGTCTTTAGACTGTCAACACTACAACTATAAACCGGTCCTTAGACTGTCAACCCTACAACTATAAACCGGTCTTTTAGACTGTAACCCACAACTATAAACTGGTCTTTAGACTGTCAACCCTACAACTATAAACCGGTTCCTTTAGACTGTCAACACTTACAACTATAAACCGGTCTTTAGGACTGTCAACCCTACAACTATAAACTGTTTTTTAGACAGTTCACACACTACAACTATAAACTGGTATTTAGACTGTCAACACTACAACTATAAACTGGTATTTAACCTGTCAACACTACAACTATAAACTGGTCTTTAGACTGTCAACACTACAACTATAAACCGGTCTTTATTTGTAAACTCTTGCATAATATGCGGGGAATTGTTGATTTGGGAGAAGAAGAAGAAACGATTTACGATCTTGGAATCCTGGAGGAACTGGGACAGACACAAGGAAAATAAACCTTACCCGACATAGCAGGTGGTGTTGTGATGCTATTTTTGGATCGTGTATTTTCAGATTATAGTTCATGACTGTTCCTTTTTTCTGTCGGTCCGACCGGGTTATAGTTGTAGGGTTGACAGTTTTCTTCTTCTCCCAAATCAACAATTCCACGCATATTATGCAAGAGCTTACAAATTTGATCAATTACTGCATTAAACAGTGAAATCGTCGCAAATGTGTCGCATAAAACTGACCAATCACCGCACTASAAAAAGAGGGCTCGCAATTTCAACCAATCCACTGCACATTTACCGCATAATATGGTTTAATCAAGTCCAGAAACTTTTCCCCTCGTCAGCGCATTTGTGATAAATTGAACAAAATCATTGCATACTGCCATGCAAAATATCAGAATTGCCGCAGCAAAATCAAGCATTTTTTGGCCCACAAATATCACCCAAAAAAATCACCAGGAAATCCTGGAGGAACTGGTCTTTCCTATAGCTAAAGATCTGATAAATTATGTTGGGATAGAGAGGTGGAGTATTGTGTTRAGTGAATATTACCAGGAGAAAAAACCCCACTAGAATATAGATGTGTTTTAATGAGATCAAATCACATTTTGTAGACCAACAGTGAAATGCTTTACTTAAAGGGTATTTTTCCAACAATGCAGAGTTAAAGATACAACAATATATAGAAATGGTAACAAGTCAAAATAACATGGCTATATACAGAGAGTACCAGTACTGAGTCCATGTACCCTGCATTAGTAATGAATACAGAGTCAGTAACAAGTCAAAATAACATGGCTATATACAGAGAGTACCAGAGTATGTGGACACCTGTTCGTCAAACATCTCATTCCAAAATCATGGGCATTAATATGGAGTTGCGTCCTCCTTTGCTGCTAAAACAGCCTCCACTCTTCGGGAAGGCTTCCACTAGATGTTGGAACATTGCTGCTATAACAGCGCTCCACTCTCCTGGGAAGGCTTTCCACTAGATGTTGGAACATTGCTGCTATAACAGCCTCCACTCTTCTGGGAAGGCTTTCCACCAGATGTTGGAACATTGCTGCTATAACAGCCTCCACTCTTCTGGAAGGCTTTCCACTAGATGTTGGAACATTGCTGCTATAACAGCCTCCACTCTTCTGGGAAGGCTTTCCACCAGATGTTGGAACATGCTGCAGGGACTTGCTTCCATTCAGCCACAAGAGCATTAGGAGTCGGGTACGGATGTGTTGATGATTAGGTCTGGCTCGCAGTTGCGTTACCAATTCATCCCAAAGGTGTCGATGTGGTTGAGGTCAGGGCTCGGTGCAGGCCAGTCAAGTTCTTCACACCGATCTCGACAAACCATTTCTGTATGGACCTCGCTTGTTGCACGGGAATTGTTATGCTGAAACAAGAAAGGGCCTTCCCCAAACTGTTGCCACAAAAGTTGGAAGCACAGCCCCAGACCATTATTCCTCCTCCACCAAACTTTACAGTCGCACATATGCATTGGGGCAGGTAGCGTTTTCCTGCCATCCGCCAAACCCAGATTCGTCCAGCGGACTGCCTGATGTGTGAAGCGTGATTCATCACTCCAGAGAACGTGTTTCCCACTGCTCCAACTTTTACACCACGACGCTTGGCATGCCATTGACTTGTGTGCGCGCTGCTCGGCCACGGAACCCATTTCATGAAGCTCCCGACTAACAGTTCTTATGCTGACGTTGCTTCCAGAGGCAGTTTGGAACTCGGTAATGAGTGTTGCAACCGAGGACAGAGGATTTTTACACTCTACGTGCTTCAGCACTCGGCGGTCCCCGTTCTGTGAGCTCGTGTGGCCTACCACTTTGCAGCTGAGCCGTTGTTGCTCCTAGACGTTTCCACTTCATAATAACAGCACTTACAGTTGACCAGGGGGGCAGCTCTAGCAGGGCAGATATTTGACAAACTGACTTGTTGTAAAGATGGCATCCTAAGGCCTTGACTTTTTCTACTGCCAATGTTTGTCTATGGAGATTGCATGGCTGTGTGCTCGATTTTATTTTACCTGTCAGCAACGGGGGTGTGACTGAAATAGCTGAAGCCACTAATTTGAAGGGGTGTCCACATAACGTTTTGTGTATGTACCTATAAGTAGGGAGGGGTAAAGTGACTCGGCAACAGGATAGACAGACTGTAGCGTGTGTGTGTGTGTGTGTGTGTGTGTCAGTGTAAGTGTGTGTGAGTGTGTGGGCAGAGTCCCGTGTGTGTGAGTGTGTTGGAGTGTCATTGTAAGTATGTGTGTGTGTGTGTTGGAGTGTCATTGTAAGTATGTGTGTGTGTGTGTTAGTGTAGGTATGTGTGTGGGTAGTCCAGTGTCTGGGGTAGAGTCCAGTGTGTGTGGGTAGAGTCCAGTGTGTTCCTAGAGTCAGTGCAAGAGAGTTATTAGCTATTTATCAGTCCTGTTTAGCAGTCTTATGGCTTCGGGGTAGAAGCGGGTCCAGGGTCCTGTCGGTTCCAGACTTGGTGCATCGGTACCGCTTGCCGTGCGGTAGCAGAGAGAAGAGTCCTATGACTAGGGAGGCATGAGTCTTTGACAATTTTTAGGGCCTTCCTCTGACACCGCCTGGTATAGAGGTCCAGAAAGGCAGGAAGCTTGGCCCCAGTGATGTACTGGGTGATGCAGCCAATCAAGATGCTCTCGATGGTGCAGCTGTAGAACTCTGAGGATCCGAGAGCCTTTTGGCAAATTTTTTCAGCCTCCTGAGGGGGGAAGAGGAGATGTCGTGCCCTCTTCATGACTGTGTGGGTGGACCATGTTAAGTCCTTAGTGATCGAACCTTCCTTGCGGTTCCTGCGCTTGATTAGTATGGTCGGCGACTTCAACTAAAGTTCCCTAAAACCTAATGTAACCTAGTCGAGGCATAGCTGATCCTACAGAACAACACGTTAAGAAGGTCAAAGTGCAACTTCTTCACTCGTCAAACTTTTCACTTGGTCACGTCTGGATAACACTGTAAGGCTCTGTAATAAACCATTTATACAGCATTTATAAAAGTGTTTGTTCACCATGTATTAATCATCAACYCCAAATGTATTAGTAAAAGTATTTTTTTGCAGTCCCTAATCTAAAATGAGTTTGATTTATTCTTTATTAAATGTTTTGAGTGACCAGTGTAATTTCTCACTAAAAGACGAGCAACATTGGTACCCGAGTAACAGAAATAAAAAGCACAGAACACAGGATGTTTAAGGAAAATATACATTTGTGACTAGCTTTAGTAAAACATTAACAAATGTGGAAGTAACAATGATAAAAACAGTTTATAAATGATTTATTACAGACCCTTAATATAAAGTTATCCACATTTGAAGCACCTTTGAATTCTGGGTAAAAAAAACTAAAAGTTGAAGAACAAAGAAAATGGAGAACAACATTTATTTTTGCAGATTTATTTTTATTTTTTATCTTCAAAACAAGAGGGGGGAAAAATAAAATAAAAACGTCCCTCCTTCATTCAGTTGGTAGTTTAAATTAAAACAGAGGTCATTGCAACACAAAATAAAAATAAAAACAAAGGAACTTGGTTGATGAATCTTCACAGTGCATTAACATGGAACCTTTAAAATCGTATCCCATAACACCCTCCAGTGGATCTCTACCCCCAGTCCAGCTCAACTAACAACAATACTCACATATTGTCATAATTGTGTAAATATAATTCAGGTCTCATAAGACCTACCTCTAGGGTTGAACAACTCTGGGTAACTCCCCCCCACAATTATTTTTTATTATTTTTAAATCCCAGATTCCTGAAATCAAGAATCAGAAGGAAATCTGGGAATCCTACAACCTGGGATTTCTGGAATCTGGTGAATTATGGGAAATCATTTAGCAAAACAGAGGCCTACACTACCTCTAGGTCACTCTAGCTCAGTCTCTTACAGCAGAGTACATAGACCTACAACGACTCTAGGTCACTCTAGCTCAGTCTCTCTACAGGCAGTAACATAGACCTACCACTAGGTCACTCTAGCTCAGTCTCTCTACAGCAGAGTAACATAGACCTACCACTCCCTCTAGGTCACTCTAGCTCAGTCTCTCTACGGCAGAGTAACATAGACCTACCACTACCTCTAGGTCACTCTAGCTCAGTCTCTCTACGGCAGAGTAACATAGACCTACCACTACCTCTAGGTCACTCTAGCTCAGTCTCTCTACAGCAGAGTAACATAGACCTACCCTACCTCTAGGTCACTCTAGCTCAGTCTCTCTCACAGCAGAGTAACATAGACCTACCTCTAGGTCACTCTAGCTCAGTCTCTCTACAGCAGAGTAACATAGACCTACCACTACCTCTAGGTCACTCTAGCTCAGTCTCTCTACGGCAGAGTACATAGACCTACCACTACCTCTAGGTCACTCTAGCTCAGTCTCTCTACAGCAGAGTAACATAGACCTACAACTACCTCTAGGTCACTCTAGCTCAGTCACTCTACAGCAGAGTAACTAGACTACAACTACCTCTAGGTCACCTCTAGCTCAGTCTTTCTACAGCAGAGTAACATAGACCTACAACGACCTCTAGGTCACTCTAGCTCAGTCTCTCTACAGCAGAGTAACATAGACCTACCACTACCTCTAGGTCACTCTAGCTCAGTCTCTCTACAGCAGAGTAACATAGACCTACAACTACCTCTAGGTCACTCTAGCTCAGTCACTCTACAGCAGAGTAACATAGACCTACAACTAGCTCAGTCTCTTACAGCAGAGTAAACTAGACCTACCTCTACCTCTAGGTCACTCTAGCTCAGTCTCTCTACAGCAGAGTAACATAGACCTACCTCTAGGTCACTCTAGCTCAGTCTCTCTACAGAAGAGTAACATAACCTACCTCTAGGTCACTCTAGCTCAGTCTCTCTACAGCAGAGTAACATAGACCCTACCACTACCTCTAGGTCACTCTAGCTCAGTCTCTCTACAGCAGAGTAACATAGACCTACAACTACCTCTAGGTCACTCTAGCTCAGTCTCTTTGCATATCTGACATGAAAGATGGTATTTTCACTCTAGAGAATGCATATCTGATTAGATGGTATATTGTGTGTGTCCATAATGCTCCACTAATCGGGATAGTAAGATGGTATATTGTGTGTGTCCATAATGCTCCACTACATCGGGAACTAGTTGCTATTTGGGGTGCATCCCAGGTCGTAGAAAGTCTTGAAAATAATCTGGGGGGGGGCCGGGGGGGGGACAAATCAAATCTGGGGGAGGGGCCGGGTCAAATCATCTGGGGGGAGGGCCGGGGGGGACAAATCAAATCTGGGGGGAGGGCCGGGTGGGGACAAATCAAATCTGGGGGGAGGGCCGGGGTGGGGGGTACAAATCAAGGTTTAGCAATTACATCCTTTTTTTAAACACACAAAAAAAATCTAAATCAAAGTTGAAGCATCATTCAAGTAAACCGATCGTCCAAGCAACAGCCAATGTTGAGCAGAGTCTAAAAATTAATGTTTTATACATCAGCCTTAAAGTCATTAAATTAATTCAAATCCTCAGCACCCCCCCCCCCCCCAGATAAAGTGTTGAAGTAGACAGCTTGCAGAGCAGAGCGGTTTGAAGTCCTCTATACGATCTACACTACGGGGGTCCCGTCACAAATGACACCCACATCCCCCTACATAGTGTCCTGTATAGGGAATAGGGGCCCTGGTCAAAAGGAGTGCCCTGTATAGGGAATAGGGGCCCTGGTCAAAAGGAGTGCCCTGTATAGGGAATAGGGGCCCTGGTCAAAAGGAGTGCCCTGTATAGGGAAGAGGAACGGTATTTGGAATACAGGCTGTGTGACGCCTCTGAGACCTTCTCACTGACAGGAGGCGAGGAAGAAAAAAAAACAAATCTCTTTCCTACAAAATGGCACCCTATTCCCTTCTTAGTGCACTAGGGTTTGTCCAAAGCCTTTAAGTCGTGCACTAGTTAGGGAATAAGGTTTAGGCCACGAGCCTTGCGGCTGAAACGTGGTTCGAAAAACGCTTCACAACGAAATGTCTCATAAGGCTACGCTAGCCATTTGGTCTCTTCCTTTTCTCTCTCCTCCTCCTCTTCCCTCCTCCTCTTCTTCTCTCTCCTCCTCCTCTTCTTCTCTCTCTCTGTTATTATCCTTGTTCTTCTTGTTCTTCTTCTTGTGTTTGTGTTTCAGTCCTGTGACGTCACCCTCCTCAGCGTCCAGGCTCGCCTGTCTCTTCTGTTTTCTATCTTTCTTCTTTTTCTTCTTCTTCTCCTTTTTATCTTTCTTCTTCTTGTCTTTCTTGTTGCCCAGGCTACCGACAGAGCTGGCGCTGCTGCTACGACTTCTGCTGCTACCCCCATGCTCCGCTCTCTGTCCCTCCACCGCTCTCTCTCCCTCCACCGCTCTCTCTCCCTCCACCGCTCTCTCTCCCTCCACCGCTCTCTGTCCCTCCACCGCTCTCTGTCCGCCCACTTTTTTCTCTCCCTCCTCCTCCCCCCTGTCCTCCCCCTCTGAGATCTCTCCCTCGCTGTAGTCAGGTTCGAAGGCTGCCTCATCAGTCTCTCTGACCAGGTCAGAAGGAGGTCTGGAAGAAGGGACCGAGGGAGGAGGTCTGGAAGGGACCGAGGGAGGTCGTGAAGAAGGGACCGAGGAGGGAGGTCTGGAAGAAGGGACCGAGGAGGGAGGTCTGGAAGAAGGGACCGAGGAAGGAGGTCTGGAAGGGACCGAGGGAGGAGGTCTGGAAGAAGGGACCGAGGGAGGTCTTGAAGAAGGGACCGAGGGAGGAGGTCTGGAAGAAGGGACCGAGGGAGGAGGTCTTASTTTAGGGTGCTCTCTCTCCCTCTCCTTCTCCCTATCCACCCTTTTCTCTCCCTCCTCCCTATCCACCCTTTTCTCTCTCTCCTTCCTATCCACCCTTTTCTCTCTCTCCTCCCTATCCACCCCTTTCTCTCTCTCCTTCTCCCTATCCACCCTTTTCTCTCTCTCCTCCCTATCCACCCCTTTCTCTCTCTCCTTCTCCCTATCCACCCTTTTCTCTCTCTCCTCCTCTCTCTCCTTCTCCATCTTCTCCCTCATCCTTTGGATCTGCCACTCTCTCTCTTTCTTTCTCTCTCTCTCTCTGACAGCTCGGGGCACCCCTGCCCTGTTGTCAGTCCTGGGGGGCTGTAGGAGTGAGGCTGGGTGTTGGGGGAGCTTTCCACCACCGCTCATCTCCTTCTCTAGGTTTCCTAGGCTGGCCTGCTGGCTTTGTCTCCCCGCCGAGGAGCGCTCTGCTCTGGGCTCTTCTCCCTCAGCCTTCCCCCTCCCGGGCTGGTTCTCCATGGAGCTGGAGACCTGAGGAGAGGGGTATATGTCTTGCGTCGTGTCCCCGCCAGGGCTGCTCTCGCTGGGTCTGGTGGGCTCAGAGGATCTCTGGGTGCCGGAGGAGAAGGAGGAGGAGGGGTCAGATGGAGGTGGGTCTCTCTCGGAGACGGGAGAGTTACTGCCTAGCTCGCCGTGGTCTTTGTGTTCTCTGGTGGTCTCAGAGCCTCCCTGAGATCTCTGGGTGCCGGAGGAGGAGGAGGGGTCAGATGGAGGTGGGTCTCTCTCGGAGACGGGAGAGGTATTGCCTAGCTCGCCGTGGTCTTTGTGTTCTCTGGTGGTCTCCTGGTCATCCGGTGGTCTACGGTCCGTAGAGTTGGCGTTACGGTCAACGGTGGACGAGGTCTGGTCGTTGTTGTCTTTGTGGTCGAGGTGGTCTCTCTGCTTGTAGTGTCTCTGCTTGTAGTCTCTGTGCTCCTTGGCTCTGGGGTCCGGGGCTCTGGGGTCCGGTGGTCTGCGGTCAGAGGTTGCTTTGTGGTCCCTGGATGAAGAAACGGGTTTACGATCGCGTGAGTAAGAGTGTGAGGAGGAAGAGGAGCTCTTTTCACTGCTGTGGTCGCTCCCTCTCTCCCCAGTCCTCTCTCCTTCTCTCTCTCCAGTCCTCTCTCTCTCCGGCCGCTGAGAGGAGCTCTTTTC
>NW_019949210.1:11211-11893 GCF_002910315.2 Salvelinus sp. IW2-2015 | reverse complement strand
GGCAGCGTGTGCGACAGTAAAACCCTTCCCCTGGTTCTTATAGGAGGCAGCGTGTGCGACAGTAAAACCCTTCCCCTGGTTCTTATAGGAGGCAGTGTGTGCGACAGTAAAACCATTCCCCAAGTAGGGAGATATAGTACCTGTCTAGAACAGGAGTCTATGTCCTGGGCACGACTCAGGTACCAGTCAGTCAGCAGGTCCATAGGGGGCGTGGCCATACGGAACCGCAGCCAATCAGGCGCATCCTCATACAGGAAGTGGGCATGGTCCGGTAGGTTTTGATCCAATACCGTCCTGGGAGAGGAAGAACACAGGCACACCAACATACAGCTATAATACCAGAGTAATGGCACTTATGATTGATTAAATAACTGAGAATAATTTGACCTTCTGGTCATTGGCCAAGGCCACAGTGGTGCAATGTGTCCTACCTGCACTGGTCCTCTTCGCACCAGTCCATCTCCCTGTGTCTCTGCTCATCCCAGGGGATCACCCCCAAATTGCCTCTCTCATCCACACTGGGAGGGGGAGAGAGAGAGAAAGTTTGTTAACATCATCCTGATAATACCATCTACGGTAGCTCATCCTGATAATACCAACTACGGTAACTCATCCTGATTATACCAACTACGGTAACTCATCCTGATAATACCAACTACGGTAGCTCATCCTGATAATACCA
>NW_019949210.1:10296-11186 GCF_002910315.2 Salvelinus sp. IW2-2015 | reverse complement strand
AGTTATCACCGTAGTTGTTGTATCAGGATGAGTTACCGTAGTTGGTATTAAATCTCAGATGACTAACCGTAGTTGGTATTATCAAGGACTGAGTTACCGAGTTGGTAATTAATCAAGGCATGAGCTAACGCGTAGTTGGTATTATCAGACGAGAGTAGTTGGTAAGTGTTAACCGTAGTTGGTAATTATCAGGATGAGCTACGTAGTTGACATCAGTAGTCGTAGAGTATTAAGATGATCGTAGTGTATTATCGAGAAGTTACCGTAGTTGGTATTATCAGGATGAGTCTACCGTAGTGGTAATCATCAGGATGAGTTACCGTATTTGGTAATAATCAGGATAGTTACCGTAGTTGGGTATTCTCAGGATGAGTTACCGTAGTTGGTATTATCAGGATGACGTTTACCCCGTAGTTGGTATAATCAGGATGAGTTATACCGTATTGATTTGGAGTACCTAGTTATCAGGATGAGTTACCGTAGTGGTTATAATCAGGATGAGTTACGTAGTTGGTTTTATCAGGAGAGTTACCAGTAGTTGGTATTATCAGGAGAAGTTACCGTAGTTGGTATAATCGAGGACGTAGTATAATGTTTACCGTAGTTGGTATATCAGGAAAGTAGCACCGTAGTTTATCAGGATAGTTACCGGTTGGTATTATTCAATGAGTACCTAGTGTATATCAGGAGTTACCCGTAGTTGGTAATATTCAAGATACGTAATGAATGTAGTTCCGTAGTTTGGGTATTAATCAGGATGGAGTTACCTCATCCTGATAATACCAACTACGGTAACTCATCCTGATAATACCAACTACGGTAACTCATCCTGATAATACCAACTACGGTAACTCATCCTGATTATACCAACTACGGTAACTCATCCTGAT
>NW_019949210.1:0-10271 GCF_002910315.2 Salvelinus sp. IW2-2015 | reverse complement strand
GAGTTCCGTCAGTTGGTATTATCAGGATGAGCTACCGTAGTTGGTATTTCAGGACGAGTTACCTGTAGTTGGTAATAAAGGAGACGTTACCGTAGTTGGTATTATCAGGATGAGTTCACCGTAGTTTGGTATTATCAGGAATGATGTAACCGTGTTGTATTATGCAGGCATGAAGTTACCGTAGTTGGTATTATCAGGATGAAGCTACGCGTAAGTTGGTAATATGCAGGGATAGTTAACCGGTCGTTGGTATTATCAGGATGAAGTTATCACCGTAGTTGTTTACAGGATGAGTTACCGTAGTTGGTTATTATCAGGATGAACTAACCGTAGTTGGTAATTATCAAGGACGAGTTACCGAGTTGGTATTAATCAAGGATGAAGTTACGCGGTAGTTGTATATCGAGGATGAGTTACCGTAGTTGGTAATACAGGATGAGTTACCGTAGTTGGTATAATCAGGAATGAGTTACCGTAGTTGGTATTATCAGGAGGAGTTACCGTAGTGGTAATACATCAGGATGAGTTAACCGTAGTTTGGTAATAATCAGGATAAGTGTACCGTAGTTGGTTATTCTCAGGATTGAGTTTACCGTAGTTTGGTATTATCAGAGGAGTTTACGTAGTTGGTATAATCAGATTGAGTTACCGTAGTTGGTATAATCAGGATGAGTTACCGTAGTGGTATGAATCAGGATGAGTTTACCGGTAGTTGGTTTATCAGGATGAGTTACGTAGTTGGTATTATCAGGAGAGTTACCGTAGTTGGTATATCAGGATGAGTTACCGTAGTGTATTATCAGGATGAGTTTACGTAGTTGGTATTATCAAGGAACAGGAGTTCCCGTAAGTTGGTATATCAAGAATTGAAGTACCGTCAGTTTGGGTATAATCAGGATGAGTTACCTCATCCTGATAATACCAACTACGGTAACTCATCCTGATAATACCAACTACGGTAACTCATCCTGATTATACCAACTACGGTAACTCATCCTGATAAAACCAACTACGGTATCTCCAAACAGACACTTCACTTGGTAACAGCCAGTTACCTAAACAGAGCAGAAGAGAACAGAACAGAATAGAACAGAACAGAGTAGAACAGAACAGAAGTAGAACAGAGTAGAACAGAACAGAAGTAGAACAGAACAGAGTAGAACAGAGCAGAACAGAATAGAGCAGAACAGAGCAGAACAGATGCTTCTACACCTGCATTGCTTGCTGTTTGGGGTTTTAGGCTGGGTTTCTGTACAGCACTTCGAGATATTAACTGATGTACGAAGGGCTATATAAAATAAACTTGATTTGAACAGAACAGAACAGAGTAGAACAGAACAGAGTAGAACAGAGCAGAACAGAACAGAAGTAGAACAGAGTAGAACAGAACAGAAGTAGAACAGAGCAGAACAGAACAGAGTAGAAGCCTTCAGTGGTAATATCTTAGCATAAATCGAGAAAACTACAGCTGCCTCGAAACAGAAAGAAACTCAGCTAGGAAGCAATAGATTGTGTCCTCAATGGCACCCTATGCCCTATAAACCCTGGTCAAAAGAAGTGCACTACAGCCCTATAGACCCTGGTCAAAAGTAGTGCACTATAAACGGAATAGGATGCCATTTGGAATATCCACAGCCAAACAATAAATAACAACAAAAATATGTTCTAAAAGGGGAATATGTCGGATATAAATAACAGACTTCTAAAAGCCACACGAGTCGGTCGGCGTAACGCTCTAACTCTTCCCCCTCTCCTTGAGGCTGACACGTCTGAGACGAGTAAAAGGGAACAGAAAGAGGGGAAAACAGAGGAGAGAGACAGGCGACGTCTCCTCGCGTGCCGCCCTGCTGCCACAAAAACAACCCAGAGACAAAACACACTGGCTCATGGGAAACCAGAGACCTGGTTTTATCTGTGTGATTTATGCATACTTCTTATTCTAAAATGGATTCAATTGTTGTTGATTTTCTCATCAATCTACACACAATACTCCATAATGACAAAGAAATTTATAAAATTAAATATTAGATATAGATTACGTAAGTATTCAGACCGTACTTTTCCGAATGCACTGTACAGTGGTTGCTCCACTAAAAGTTGTGATTATTCTGCAGGTAATTTGTGGTTTAATACGGTACCCTGCATCACCATGTCATTACTCCAGACAACCACAAGGGGGAGTTAGAGCACTGATTATGCTTTTGGGTCCCAAGGCGCTAGTGTGTCTCCAACTGGCAATGAACGGGCGACATAAACCTAAATAGAAACTGATAATTGTGCTCGACTTCAGTAGTACTTACTAAAACTGTTACACTGATGTTTTTAATTAGGATTATTTTTGCTCTTACTGTCTTAGTGTAGGCCACTCACATTATACAGCGCCTGATTGTTTGAACGGTCTAAGACAGTGCGTAGCAGTGCGAGCTGTGTTGCCACAGATGCTGGTTCAATACCCGTGCCGGCCTCGACTGGGAGACCCATGAGATGGACTGTAGGTTTTTGTTTTTTTCTCCGTCTAAAAACAGAAATAATTCTAAATGACAAACTATTTACATATTAGTAACAATGTCTCCATCTCAGGTTCTAGAACAGCCTTCTTCCTCGCTCATTTTACGTTATTTGAACGTTAACGTCTCCAAAATATAGTTATATTTTTTTTAACAATGCGATACGCGCACAAAAGACGGACCTAGCCCATGAGGCAGGCCCCGGACCTAGCCCTAGTCCATGAGGCAGGCCCCGGACCTAGCCCTAGTCCATGAGGCAGGCCCGGGACCTAGCCCTAGTCCATGAGGCAGGCCCCGGACCTAGCCCTAGCCCATGAGGCAGGCCCCGGACCTAGCCCTAGCCCATGAGGCAGGCCCCGGACCTAGCCCTAGCCCATGAGGCAGGCCCCGGACCTAGCCCTAGTCCATGAGGCAGGCCCCGGACCTAGCCCTAGCCCATGAGGAAGGGAGGAGGAGGAAGTGAGAGGGGGGGTGGACCCCCACCCCGCCACACTGGGTAGTACAGAGCAACACTAAGGGGCATCGCACTAGGGATGTAACTAATGTAACTAATACTAAAACTAAAAACTAAAACAAATGTAACTAATAATGGCATCTTAATGCTTTCGTTAATAAAATAATGATAAAAATACTCTTTCAAAATGCCGATGTTAATTTAGGATCCATAACGAATTACTACGGGAATAAATATCACTGAATTACAGACCTATTGTAACAAAGTTAATGAAGGTAAACAAATTGTTGCTTACTGGAAAATACTCTTTCAAACACACACGGTCACGTTGTACAGCGCCATTATGGCTATTAGCATTAAGGAGGAGAATTATATTTCTTAGTTAGAACTAAGTATTATTATGATGCATCACATCTGACCGTGATTGGGAGTCTCATAGGGCGGCGCACAATTGGCCCATAGTTTCTCTCCCTCTAAAAACAGAAATAAATATTTTTGCCTTTATAAATATTATTTTGGCATTTATTCAGATGACAAAATAGCTCACTTTCGATATTTTGAAAACGAATGAACCTCCAAAATATCGTTATATATTATCAAGTTGATGGCACGGTCATATAGCCTCGGTACCTACATAACGCTGAGTGACTCACTCATTCATGGCTTTGGAAAAAAACAAATAAGCACTTTAATAAATACATGTTTTGGTTATCCTGACCTGGACACCATGTACAGTATTATAACAGCCCATTATGGTTAGCAGGACAATATACCTTTACCAACACCTCTCTGTATTTTGATACTTTGTGGACGGCGGCTCCCCTAGTGGACGGGGGCTCTGGAGTATACAGGGGCTCCCCCAGTAGACGGGGGCTCCCCCAGTAGACGGGGGCTCCGGAGTAGATGGGGGCTCCTCAGTGCAAATAGATGCAGGTTCGATACCCGTGCCAGCCGCCACCGGGAGACCCATGAGGTGGTTTTTGGTTTTAATTTAGAATCCTCCAATCCTCTATATGTAATTATTGGCGGAGAGTCACATCATATTTTTTGATATTCTGTAGGCCTACCGTAGACGACATGAGTCTCACTAGTGTTGAGTAATGTGTTGTTAAAAGTGGTGTAGGTCTTATTTATTTAAAGAGAATATTGAAGTTAGAAGCAATAGCCTACAGCTATTTCAGCACCGTTTCATGCTGCTCTGAGACAAGCATTTTTGGGTATTGGTTAGACTAGAATTAGAAAATTAGGGTGTAAAATTGTTATGCTCTTAGTGTAACCTTTATTTAACTAGGCAAGTCAGTTAAAAACAAATTCTTATTTTACAATGACGGCCTACTCCGTCCTCCCCGTCGGGGAATTGAACCCCGGTCTCCGGCACGACACAGGGATTTCTTTAGCTAAATAGTCCCGACCGTCACATCGTACAGCGCCATATTTTCCGTTCCATCCCTGAGGGGTTTTCCGTTTTTCTTGATATACAAACACCATAATAGTAAACAAATTAATTAAGCAAAATTTCTTAATCAGTCCCATATACTATGTTCTTACAACAACAAAAAAGGGTTTAAATTCTCTAGTACAGCCACTACTGAAGGCTATCAAATGCTTCTCAAAGATGCCCCCTGGTGGTCAAACTAGCACTAACCAGCATTAATGGTACCAGTGGTTAAAACTGAACTAACGTGCCATTAGAGTTCTGCACCACCAAGCTGTGCTGCTGTACACTGCAACTTTTAAAGGACCAACCACTGGAAGTACTTTAAAGCATGTTTACGTAAGTACTGCATAGTAGTGGTGTTTATAATACAACACGTATATATTAATCTAGACGATACTGATCGCCCCCAACATAGACATACCAACTCAATCTCTCTCTCTCTGTCCTCTAAAAACTCACAGTCTAGGGAGAAAACATTGTCTTAAGGAGGCAGGGAAAGTGAGACAGAGAGCGAGAGCGGCAGAGAGTGACAGAGAGCGACAGAGAGTGACAGAGAGAGAGCAGAAGAGAAAGAGAGCACAGAGAGCAGACATCAATGAAATACGTTAATTATTCATTCTGCCCATGTTCCTCTAATCTACATCAGCCTCTACTAGAGCGAGAGAATGAGAGAACCKGAGAGAAATAGGGGAAGAGAGAGAAAAAGGGGAGAGAGACCAAATCATGAGAAAACAAAAAGATAATTACTTATACGACCATATTAGGAGACATTTCCCTCAGATTACACAGACCCACAAAGGATTGGAAAACGAACCCAATTTTGATTAAGAGAGAGAGAGAGATTCGTGGACACCTAGAGACAGGTGTGAGAAACCTTACAAGCCCTCCAACATTACGATGATGAAACTCATATTTCTCCTCTAGTCAGACTGATGGTTTCAGACTGCCGGTAGTCTGCTCTGCTGCAGTGCGGAGCCAGCAGGGCCCTGCCGGTAGTCTGTTCTGCTGCAGTGTGGAGCCAGCAGGGCCCTGCCGGTAGTCTGCTCTGCTGCAGGTGTGGAGCCAGCAGGGCCCTGCCCGGTAGTCCTGCTTCTGCTGCAAGTGTGGAGCCAGCAGGGCCCTGCCGGTAGTCTGCCTCTTGCCGGAGTGCGGAGCCAGCAGGGCGCCTGCGGTAGTCTGGTTCTGCTGCAGTGCGAGCCAGCAGGGGCCCTGCGTAGTCTGTTCTGCGCAGTGTGGAGCCAGCAGGGCCCTGCCGGTAGTCTTTGCTCTGCTGCAGTGTGGAGCCAGCAGGGTCGGTAGTCTGTTCTGCTGCCAGTGTGGAGCCAGCAGGGCCCTGCCGGTAGTTACTGCTGCTGGCTGGACGTGCGGAGCCAGCAGCGGCCCTGCCGGTATCTTGTTCTGCTGCAGTGCGGAGCCAGCAGGGCCCGTGCCGGTAGTCTGGCTTGCGCAGTGGGAAGCCGCGGGCCTGCCGGTAGTCCTTGCTCTGCTGCAAGTTGTGGAGCCGCAGGGCCCTGCGTAGTCTGTTCTGCTGGCAGTGTGGAGCACAGCAGGGCCCTGCCGGTAGTCTGCTCTGCTGAGTGGGGAAGCCTAGCAGGGCCCTGCCGGTAGTCTGCTCTGCTGCGTGGCGGAGCAGCAGGGCCCTGCGCGGTAGTCTGTTCTTGGCTGAGCCAGCCAGGGCCCTTGCCGGTAGTCTGCTCTGCTGCAGTGTGCGAGCCAGCAGGGCCCTGTGCCGGCTGTCTGCTCTGCTGCAGTGTGCGAGTCCAGCAGGGCCCTGCCGGTAGTCTGCTTCTGCTGGAAGTGCGGAGCCGGCAGGGCCCTGCCGTGTAGTCTCTTCTGCTGTCAGTGCGTTGAGCCAGCAGGGGCCCTGCGGTAACGTCTGCTCTGCTGCAGTGGCGGACACCGCAGGCGCCCTGCCGGTAGTCTGCTCTGCTGCAAGTGCGGAGCCAGCAGAGCCCTGGCCGGTAGTCTGTCTGCTGGCAGTGGGAACGATCAGGGCCCTGCCGGTAGTTCTCTCTGCTGCCAGTGTGCGGAGCCAGCAGGCCCTGCCGGTATCTGCTCTGCTGCCAGTGCGAGACAGCAGGGCGCCTGCGGTAGTCTGTTCTGCTGACCGATGCGTGCCGTGCAGTGTGGAGCGCATGGGCCTGCGGTAGTCTGCTCTGCTGCAGCTGGGAGCCAGCAGGGCCCTGGCCGTAGTCGTGCTCTGCTGCAGTGTGGACCAGCAGGGCCCTGCGGTAGGTCTGCTCTGCCTGCCAGTGTGGAGCCAGCAGGCCCTGCCCGGAGGTAGTTTTCTGCTCTGCTGCAGTGCGGAATCCAGCAGGGCCCTGCGGTAGTCTGCTCGCTTGCAGTGCGAGAGCCAGCAAGAGCCTGGCCGGTGTGGCTGCTCTGCTGCAGTGCGAGAACGAGCAGGGCCTGCCGGTAGGTCTGGTGCTCTGCTGCAGTTGCGGAGCCAGCAGGGCCCGGCCGGGAGCAGTGTACACTGAGACTGGGACGGGGTAACGCCGGAAAACTGGCCTACAGTCCAGAGCGTGAATGGATTCCATTTGCAGACACCTGCATGAACTCCGCACAAGACAGAACAGAAGTAACGGCTAGGAGGGGGTGGAGAGCGAGAGGAAGGAGGGGGTGGAGGCGAGAGGAAGGAGGGGTGGAGAGCGAGAGGAAGGAGGGGTGGAGAGCGAGAGGAAGGAGGGGGTGAGAGCGAGAGGAAGGAGGGGGTGGAGAGCGAGAGGAAGAGGGAGGAGGGGGGTGGAAGAGCGAGAGAAGAGAGGGAGGAGGGGGTGGAGAGCGAGAGAAAAGAGGGATGAGGGGGTGGAGAGCGAGAGAAAGAGGGATGAGGGGGTGGAGAGCGAGAGAAAGAGGGAGGAGGAGTGGAGCGCGAGAGGAAGAGGGAGGAGAGAGTGGAGAGCGAGAGGAAGAGGGAGGAGGAGTGGAGAGCGAGAGGAAGAGGGAGGAGGAGTGGAGAGCGAGAGGAAGAGGGAGGAGGAGTGGAGAGCGAGAGGAAGAGGGAGGAGGAGTGGAGAGCGAGGGAAGAGGGAGGAGGAGTTGGAGAGCGGAGGAAGAGGGAGGAGGAGTGGAGAGACGAGAGGAAGAGGGAGGTAGGTGGAGAGCGAGAGGAAGAGGGAGGAGGAGTGGAAGAGCGGAGAGGAAAGAGGGAGGAGGAAGTGGAGAGCGAGAGGAAGAGGGAGGAGGGAGTGGAGAGCGGAGAGGAAGAGGGAGGAGGAGTGGAGAGCTGAGAGGAAGTAGGAGGTGAGTGAGTGTGAGAAGCGAGAGGAAGAGGGAGGAGGAGTGGAGAGCGAGAAGAGGGCAGGAGGAGCGAGAGGAAGAGCGAAGGAGTGGAACGAGAGCGAGAGGAGAAGAGGGAGGGAGGAGTGGAGAGCGGAGAGAGAGGGAGGAGGCGGGAGAAGACGAGAGAAGAGGGAGGAGAGTGGAGAGCGCGAGGGAAGAGGGAGGAGGATGGAGAGCGAGAGGAAGAGGGAGGAGGAGAGTGGAGAGGAGGAGTGGAGAGGCGAGAGGAAGGAGGGAGGAGGAGTGGAAGAGAAAGGAGAGAGGAGAGAGGAGAAAGAGGAGAGAGAGGGAGAAAGCGACAGAAGCATTGTTACAACACTGTATATATACACATAATGACAGTTGAAACGTCTTAATTCTTTTGGAACTTCTGTGAGTGTAATGTTCACTGTTCATTTTTATTGTTTTATTTTACCTTTTGTTTCATGATCTATTTCACTTGCTTTGGGTAATTGTTAACATATGTTTCCTATGCAATAAAGCCCCTTTGAACTGAAAATGTAATTGAAATGAAGCGAGATATTTGCATTAAAATATATTTAACTGAATTACTGTACCATTATATTACTATGGAAATATTACTGAATTAGTATTTCTGCAAAAAGCAATCTGAATTTTAGTGAGAGAGAGAGAGAGAGAGAGAGAGAGAGAGAGGAGAGAGAAGAGAGAGGAGAGAGAGAAGAGAGAGAGAGAGAGAGCAGAGAGAGAGAGAGAGAGAAGAGAGAAGAGAGAGGAGAGAGAAGAGGTAGAGGAGAGGGAAGAGAGAGAGGGAGAGAGAGAGAGAGAGAGCAGAGAGACCCCACAGAGAGACACAGAGAGACACAGAGAGAGACAGAGAGAGACAGAGAGATCACAGAGAGAGACACAGAGAGAGACAGAGAGAGAGACAACAGAGAGAGACACAGAGAGAAGACAGAGAGACAGGAGAGACGAGAACAGAGAGAGAGACAGAGAGAGAGACAGAGAGACAAAGAAAGAGAAAGAGAGGAGAAAGACAGAGAGAGAAAGACAAAGAGAGAGGAGACAGAGAGACAGAGAGACAGCAGAGAGAGAGAGACAACAGAGAGAGAGACAGAGAGCGGAAGAGAGAGAGAGAGGAGAGAGGAGAGGACAACAGAGAGAGAGAGGACACATGAGAACGAGAGAAACCAGAGAGAGAGAGAGAGCCCTGTATGATATAAAATATATGAGAGCTCTGGGAGTGTGTTTCCTGGAAACCAAACGACCTCTCACTCAACGTCAACAAAGGAGAATGATTGTGGACTTCAGGAGCGAGACCCCCCTCCCTCTAGCTCGCCCCTCCCAGCCCCCACCCCCACCGCCCTTCCGCGCCCCACCCCGTCTTTCCCCCCACCCCCCCCCCCACCCCCCCTCCCCCCACCGTACCCCCCATCGAGGAGCAGTAAGTGGAGACAGGTGAGATAAGCTTTCAAGTTCCTCGGCGTGACCACATCACAAAACTGAATTGGTCCATACCACAGCGACAGTGGTTGTGAAGAAGACGCACACAGCCCTCTTCAACCTCAGAGGGCTGAAGAAATTCCGGCTTGTCACCAAAAACCACTCAAACTTCTACAGGCTGCAAATCGAGAGGCATCCCTGTCAGGCCTGTATGTCACCGCCACCTGGTAAGGCCAAACTCCTCCAGAAACAACCGTAAGGCTCTCCAGAGGGTGGTGAGGTCTTCACAACGCATCACCGGGGGCAAACTACCTGCCCTCCAGGACACCTACACCACCCGATGTCACAGGAAGGCCAAAAAGATCCTCAAGGACAACAACCACCCAAGCCACTGCCTGTTCACCCCGTTATCATCCAGAAGGCGAGGTCAGTACAGGTGCATCAAAGCAGGGACCGAGAGACTGAAAAACAGCTTCTATCTCAAGGCCATCAGACTGTTAAACAGCCATCACTAGCAAATCAGAGGCGGTTGCCTATAGACATATTGTCCTCAAAGCAAAGAATGTGTTTAGCCTGTTCGTTGGTCTCAGCGACGGGTCTGGTTTTCCTTTTGTAGTCCGTGATTGTCCGTAGACCCTGCAACATACCTCAAGTGTCTGAGCCGCTGAATTGTGACTCCACTTTGTCTCTATACTGGCGCTTAGCTTGTTTGTTTGCCATGCAGAGGGAATAACTACACTGTATTCTGCCTTACTACCAGTCACCTTGCCCTGGTTAAATACCACCATCTATATACGACCATATTAGAGACACACATTTCACTCAGATTACACAGATACACAAAGAGAATTTGAAATTCCACAGTGTGCATCACAGCAGCAAGATGTGTGATCTGTTGCCACAAGAAAAGGTCAACCAGTGAAGAACAAACACCATTGTAAATACAACCCATATTTATGTTGATTTATTGTCCCTACTTTAACTATTTGTACATCCTTACAACCCTGTATATATATATATAGACATATGACATTTTAAATGTCTTTATTCTTTTGGATCTCCTGTGAGTCTAATGTTTACTGTTGTTTTCATTTTATATCATTTTAACCCCAGGCCAACATCCCCCAGACTAACATCAGTGTCCTGGCCCAGGCCAACATCCCCCAGACTAACATCAGTGTCCTGG
>NW_019949209.1:0-11898 GCF_002910315.2 Salvelinus sp. IW2-2015 | reverse complement strand
CCTTTACAGACATGAGTGGCTACGGGTAGTAGTCATTTAGGCCAGGTTTACCTTAGTGTTTCTTGAGCACAGGGACTATGTGGGTCTGCTGAAACTGTTTGGCATTACAGACTCAGGACAGGGGAGGTTTGAAAATGTCAAGTGAAGACACTTGCAGTTGGTCAGCCCATGCTCGGAGTACAGCGTTCCTGGTAATCGTCTGGCCCTGCGGCCTTGTAATGTTGACCTGTTTTAAAGGTCTTAGCTCACAATTGGGTGCCGAGAGCGTGATCACAACAGTTCGTCCGAACAGGCTGAGCCTCTTCCCCATGCATGGTCAGTGTTACTGCTCGAAGCGAGCATAGGAGTGTATTTATGGCTCGTTGTCACTGGGCAGCTTTCGGCCGTGCTTCCCTTCTGTAGTCGGTAATAGTTACAAGCCCTGCCACATCCAACGAGCGTCAAAGCCGTCTGTAGTACATTTGATCTTAGTCCTGTATTTGACCCTTTGCTTGTTGATGAGTTTGTCACGGTGTTAGCGGGATTTCTTATACGCTTCTAGGTTAGAAGACAGACATGCTCAGTGGTTGGTTTTCGAAAGACTCTACGGCATCCAAAATGTCACCCCATTGCCTGTATAGTACACTACTTTGACCGGAAGCCTAATTCGCCCTGGCCGGTAGTCGACTAAACATGTGGTGACGTTTTGGAGACCACGTTGCTTGCTTTAACATAACTTTTAGTGTTCTTCTCTCCCTTGGTCTTCTGCCTGGGTGGAGAAAGAAAGGCAGTCTGTTTTCTGTTAGAGAAGACGTCAAAGAGCTTTGCTTTGACTGGGTTACAGAGCAAAACGTCCCATTAGCAACATGTTTAATTAGCAACGTGTTTATTAGCAAACGTCCGATTAACAAATGTTTAATTAGCAACATGTTTAATTAGCATTGTTTGATTAGCAAAACGTCCGATAGCAATGTGTTTGATTAGCAAAAACGTCCGATTAACAACATTTTAATTAAAACATGCTTGAATTAGCTACATGTAATTAGCACAGTTTGATTAGCCTACATGTTTGAATTTTAGCTACAGTTGATTAGCAACATCTGTTTTAATACAACATGTTTAATTAGCAAACGTCCGATTAGCAACATGTTTGATTAGCAACTAGTTTGTGTAGGCAACATGTTGATTAGCAACATGTTTAATTAGCAACATGTTTAATTAGCAAAACGTTCCGATTAGCAACATGTTTGATTAGCAACTAAGTTTGTTAGGTCCAACATGTTTTGATTTAGCAACATGTTGACTTCAACAAGTTTAGAATAATTAGCAACATCGTTTAATTAGCCATGAAGTGCTTTGAAAGGCTGGTCATGGCTCACATCAACACCATTATCCCAGAAACCCTAGACCCACTCCAATTTGCATACCGCCCCAAAAGATCCACTCTACACTGCCCTTTCACACCTGGACAAAAGGAACACTTATGTGAGAATGCTATTCATTGACTACAGCTCAGCGTTCAACACCATAGTGCCCGCAAAGCTCATCACTAAACTAAGGACCCTGGAATTAAACACCTCCCTCTGCAACTGGATCCTGGACTTCCTTACGGGCCGCCCCCAGGTGGTAAGGGTAGGTAACAACATATCAGCCATATTGATCCTCAACACAGGGGCCCCTCAGGGGTGCGTGCTCAGTCCCCTCCTGTACTCCCTGTTCACCCACGACTGCGTTGCCAAGCAGGACTACAACACCATCACTAAGTTAGGCCTGATCACGACAACGATGTGATAGCCGATAGGGAGGAGGTCAGAGACCTGACTGTGTGGTGCAAGGACAACAACCTCTCCCTCAAAGTGATCAAGACAAAGGAGATGATTGTGGACTACAGGAAAAGTAGGACCGAGCACGCCCCCATTCTCATCGACGGGGCTGTAGTGGAGCAGGTTGAGAGCTTCAAGTCCCTTGGTGTCCACATCACCAACAAACTAACATGGTCCAAGCACACCAAGACAGTCGTGAAGAGGGCACGACAAAACCTATTCCCCCTCAGGAGACTGAAAATATTTGGCATGGGTCCTCAGATCCTCAAAAGGTTTTACAGCTACACCATCGAGAGCATGCTGACGTGTTGCATCACTGCCTGGTACGACAAGCTTCCTGCCATCCAGGCCCTCTACACCAGGCGGTGTCAGAGGAAGGCCCTAAAAATTGTCTAAGACTCCAGCCACCCTAGGCATAGACTGTTCTCTCTGCTACTCTCTGCTACTGCAGGGCTTGTAAGCAAGTATTTCACTGTAAGATCTACACTTGTTGTATTCGGCGCATGTGACAAATAACATTTGATTTGTAGAGTCTTTCTAAACCACCACCACCAAACACAGAACGCTGCGAGGTGATTACCTTAGAACATCAAATCAAATTGTATTTGTCACATGTGCCGAATACAACAGGTGTAGACCCTACAGTGAAATGCTGACTTACAAACCCTTAACCAACAATGCAGTTAAGAAAAAATACATTAAAAAAATAATAATTTTTAAAAAGTAATAAATAATTAAAGAGCAGCGGTAAAATAACAATAATGTGGCTATATTCTCACAATCATCATGTTTGATCACCTTGTTCCATTGCCCGTTCACTCCCAGTCAATATAGAAAAGGTGATATACTTATACGAGGCCTAAAACAGAATATCTTACACAATAAACCCCCTTCAAAAAAAAGGAACTCTCAAAAGCCTCCAAATCAGAACAGTCCACCCTCCGTTTTGAAACATATGATTTCAATTTAGTCTGGCTGTGTTTATCCGTGAAGAACAACTTGGCCACAGGGCAAAGCAAACAAAACGGAAACCACAATCTGCTGCTATTTGATAACACCAATTATTGTATTGTTTTGGTGCAATTTTCTGAAGTATGTCGGACATTTCACAACAATTAGTACAAAACTCAAAACAGATCATCAAAAAGTGTTTCAAAACTCTAAGCTCATTTTCAATTGACTAGGTACCACACACAATATCACACAGTCACTTTTTCACCAAACAGTGTTTCATCTAGAAATACGTGTTTCACATTGTAGTACGAGTTCATATAAAGTACTTGCTTTTCACAATGCAATGCTCACATTACTTTAGMTATGATTGTCTTCTCATTTGTTACAGTACATTTTTACACCGAGGTAAAGACCGCTTCATTTTTTACTACCTACTTAATCTGACTGCTCTTAATTGATTATCACCTAACTGTTTGGCAAACCTATAGATTTTAAACTGGTTTGTCTACAACATATTTTGAGACCTACGTAATGAAAATGTATGTCTATAAAGTAAAAACATATAAATTATGATATATACTGGGTACTATTATGATTTTACTTGACMATAAGTTTGTTTTTTTATATWAAAAAAATCTGATWTTGACAAGATCAGAAATGTACTGTACGTAACAAATGCATCAGCCCATCCATTATCCATGATGGATACTACAGCTGGCTTGGGTCCATCGAGCCCCACCTCTCCGAGTCCTTTCCAAACGCTCTGCTAAAAAACAACGCTACACGAGGTCACAGGAGAAAAAAMAATTCTGAAGCTCCTAATTGGGTCCATTCATTAAAATCCCAATTGAACCAACACCCATCTATTTTTTTGTGACTACCTGGAACGACTATTTGGTTTTGAAGTAATGAAACTAAACCAAATGATTTCAATGTATTTTAATAAACATGACAGTTCATMATTTCTAATAGGCTACATGTCATATTAAACAGCATATAAACACTCTAAATAGGCCAGGAACAAGACCGGGAACATAAGACGAATTATTTAAGCTAATAATAATTTATTATTTGAATAATTTCATGGCTATAGTCTAGAAAGAAATACATTGTGAAGCATTTGCGAGCGCTACACAGTARGCTGGTACATGAAGCGCTCAGCATTGAAATAACATTTTGTTTTGTTGTATTAAATCATTATAGTCTATAAATTACGCATATAGGCTGTGACTTACTTAGAATTAAATACCTTTTTGAATTTTTTTATTCCTTATTAGTGTCTTTGAATTCATTTTTTGAATTCATTTTTAGAAACACGAGTTTGGTCCAGAGTCTGTGGTTTCAGGCTCATGTGATGGTGCCTGGAGAGCCGGCCAGCAGGGGAGAATATCCTCTCCACACTTACAGAGCCACTGGGGATGATAAACACCCTTTTGGCCACTCTTGCCAGAAATGCAGAGTTAAAAAAAAAAATGTTTTCACAGGTAGGCCTAAAGGTTTTTAAGCAAAATAACCCATTTCAAAATGGAAATCTCCATGAAAGTAGGAATGTGCCAGGCCCATTGGGCCAAAATCAATTATKGCCCATWGAATAGATAACAGAACAGAAAATGAGCAAAACTTTTAAGAGAACTGATTTTTTGTTTATACAGTTGAAGTCGGAAGTTTACATACACTTAGGTTGGAGTCATTGAAACTCGTTTTTCAACCACTCCACAAATTYCTTGTTAACAAACTATAGTTTTGGCAAGTCGGTTAGGACATCTACTTTGTTCATGACACAAGTAATTTTTCCAACAATTGTTTACAAACAGATTATTTCACTTATAATTCACTGTATCACAATTCCAGTGGGTCAGAAGTTCACATACACTAAGTTGATTGTGCCTTTAAACAGCTTGGTAAATTCCAGAAAATTATGGTATGGCTTTAGAAGCTTCTGATAGGCTAATTTACATAATTTGAGTCAATTGGAGGTGTACCTTTGGATGTATTTCAAGGCCTATCTTCAAACTCAGTGGCTCTTTGCTTGACATCATGGAAAAATCAAAAGAAATCAGACAAAATTGGAGCAATTTCCAAACACCTGAAGGTACCACGTTCATCTGTACAAACAATAGTATACAAGTATAAACACCATGGGACCACGCAGCCGTCATACTGCTCAGGATGGAGACGCRTTCTGTCTCCTAGAGATGAACGTACTTTGGTGCGAAAAGTGCAAATCAATCCCAGAACAACAGCAAAGGACCTTGTGAAGGTGCTGGAGGAAACAGGTACAAAACTATCTATATCCCCAGTAAAACGAGTCCTATATCGACATAACCTGAAAGGCCGCTTCAGCAGGGAAGAAGCCACTGCTCAAAAACCGCCATAAAAAAGCCAGACTACGGTTTGCAACATGGGGACGAAGATCGTACTTTTGGAGAAATGTCCTCTGGTCTGATGAAACAAAAATAGAACTGTTTGGCCATAATGACCATCATTATGTTTGGAAGAAAAGAGGGAGGCTTGCAAGCCGAAGAACACCATCCCAACCGTGAAGCACGGGGTGGCAGCATCATGTTGTTGAGGGTGCTTTCTGCTGGGAGGGACTGGTGCACTTCACAAAATAGATGGCATATGAGGATGGAAAATTATGTGGATACATTGAAGCAACATCCTACGACATTTTAAAGCTTGGTCGCAAATGGGTCTTCCAAATGGACAATGACCCAAGCATACTTCCAAAGTTGTAGCAAATATGGTTAAAGGACAACAAAGTCAAGGTATTGGAGTGGCCATCACAAAGCCCTGACCTCAATCCATAGAAATATTTGTGGGCAAAACTGAAAGATCGTGTGCGAGCAAGGAGGCCTACAAACTGACTCAGTTACACCAGCTCTGTCAGGAGGAATGGGCCAACATTCACCCAACTTATTGTGGGAAGCTTGTGGAAGGCTACCCGAAACGTTTGACCCAAGTTAAACAATTTAAAGGCAACCGTATCAAATACTAATGAGTGTATGTAAACTTCTGACCCACTGGGAATGTGATGAAAGAAATAAAAGCTGAAATAAATCATTCTCTCTACTTTCTTGACATTAACATTTCTTAAAATAAAGTGGTGATCTAACTGACCTACTAGAACAGGAATTTATACTTGGATTAAATGTCAGGAATTGTGAAAAACTGAGTTTTTAAATGTATTGGCTAAAGTGTATGTTAAACTTCCGACTTCACCTGTAAATACTATTTATCTATCTATTACTATTTTTATCTGAGTTTTATTAAAATATTTAGTGTACTCCATGACAGTAACTAAAGCAAGGGAGCTATAGAGCAACACACAAGTAGACTACAAAATGCATCCTGGCCAGGCAAGAGCTGGTGAAGTGAGTGCTACTGAAGCGGAATGGGAACAGGCAAGAAGGCCTTTGGGAATTTCACTCCACGCTCCAGTCAAATTGGGCACGCTCACATACTCTGCCGGTAGCTGACACCATGTGGGGTCAAGCAACATTAGGAGARCTAGCTTGGAACTGCTGAAAATAGATTTTTAAAGAACTATCTAGATCTAGCTCTGAAAGTTTCCAAAAAGAGTGGCTGATTATTTCAGGCCCATCGTGAGAGATTCAGCAGGCTGCTGGCATTACACATCTGGCTAAAATACTACTGTAGCTCTTTTGGCATAACTTCTATAGATAACTTTGACACTTACTGGAAACAGAAGATGTACAGGAATGACGGAGTCCATCCAAATCATCTTGACTCCTGGACTCTGTCCACACATTTTTAAGGCTGCGTTGAGACAACGACTTATCAATAACCCAAGCCCAGTTCAGATATCCCAGGAGCATTGTGTAAGTATGTGTAAGTAATGTACATTATCCCAGGAGCGTTGGCAATTACAATGTAAGTAACCTAATACATGTACATATTACCTCAATTACCTCGACTAACCGGTGCCCCCACACATTGACTCTGTACCGGTACCCCCTGTATACAGCCTCCACATTGACTCTGTATCGGTATCCCCTGTATATAGCCCTGCTATTGTTATTTACTGCTGCTCTTTAATTATTTGTTATTCTTATCTCTTACTTTTTATTTGTGTGGTATTTTCTTAAAACTGCATTGATGGTTAAGGGCTTGTAAATAAGCATTTCACTGTTGTATTCGGCGGATGTGAGTAATACAATTTGATTTGATTTGAATGTCTGTCCCCCTAACTCCCCTGAACTCTCTGTTGATCCTAAAGCTATCATATGAAGTGATAATGTGCCTATGAACCAGAGTTACACTGTTAGCACTGAGGTGGCGTGCACTAGTAGGAAGCCCCCTTTATGCAGCTCACCCTGCACTATCAGCTCCCATATAAATAGCATTGTCATGTCTTCTTCTGATAAACTTCCCAGTAAAGCAATCAAAAAAATGTAGCATTCCAGAAAAGTGGTTAAAATAGACCACATCAACATATGTAGCCTAAGAAATAAGGTTAATGAAGTCAATAACAGATAACATTCATATTCTGACAATCTCTGAAACTCACTTAGATAATACCTTTGATGATACAGTGGTAGCAATACATGGTTATAAGATCTACCGAAAAGACAGAAATGCCAAAGGTGGAGGTGTTGCTGTTTATATTCAGAACCGCATTCCTGTAAAGCTTAGAGAGGATCTCATGTTCAATACTGTTGAAGTAATATGGCTACAGGTTCATCTGCCTCACCTAAAACCCATTCTTTACATTTAATAATGTAACACTGGTCACTTGAATAATGTTTACATACTGTTTTACTCATTTCATATGCATATACTGTATTCTAGTAAGGCCATCCTATTCAGCAATAGCTGTATATAAACTATTCTACAGATATACTACATATTCTATCCACATACTGTCTATAATGTCTATACATCCCATCACATACATATATATATACATATATGTATACACTATATATACATATATATACACACACACACACACACACTACCATTCAAATGTTTGGGGTCACTTAGAAATGTCCTTGTTTTTGAAAGAAAAGCATTTCCCCCCCATTAAAATAACATCAAATTGATCAGAAATACAGTGTAGACATTGTTAATGTTGTAAATGACTATTGTAGCTGGAAACGGCAGATTGTTTTAATGGAATATCTACATAGGCGTACAGAGGCCCATTATCAGCAACCATCACTCCTGTGTTCCAATGGCACGTTGTGTTAGCTAATCAAAGTTTATAATTTTAAAAGGCTAATTGGTCATTAGAAAACCCTTTTGCAATTATGTTAGCACAGAAGCAATAAAACTGGCCTTCTTTAGACTGGTTGAGTATCTGGAGCATCAGCATTTGTGGGTTTGGCTCAAAATGGCCAGAAACAAAGCACTTTCTTCTGAAACTCGTCAGTCTATCTTGTTCTGAGAAACGAAGGCTATTCGATGCAAGAAAATTGTAAAGAAACTGAAAGATCTCGTACAACGCTGTGTACTACTCCCTTCACAGAACGCGGCGAAACTGGCCTAACCAGAATAGAAAGAGGAGTGGGAGGCCCCGGTGCACAACTGAGCAAGGAAGGACAAGTACATTAGAGTGTCTAGTTTTGAGAAACAGACGCCTCACAAGTCTCAACTGGCAGCTTCGTTAAATAGTACCTGCAAAACACCAGTGTCAACGTCAACAGTGAAGAGGCGACTCCGGAGATGCTGGCTTCTAGGCAGAGTTCCTTCTTCCAGTGTCTGTGTTCTTTTTGCCCATCTTAATCTTTTATTTTTATTGGCCAGTCTGAGATATGGCTTTTTTTCTTTTCAATATGCCTAGAAGGCCAGCATCCCATATGTCATTTGCCAGAATTTTACAATAATTATGACATAACATTGAAGGTTGTACAATGTAACAGCAATATTTAGACTTAGGGTTGCACGCCGTTCGATAAATACGGAACGGTTAAAATAAAAGTGTTCATTGTTCATTCAGTTATTGTGTGTATTGTAAGTATTATAGATTATATATATATATATATTATATTATTATATATATATATATTTATAAAGAATCTGCCGAATAATTGGTATCAGCTTTTTTTGGTCCTCCAATAATGGGTATCGGTATCGGCGTTGAAAAATCTATAAATCGGTGTCGACCTCTAGTTGTACCGTTTCACACAGAAAACAATGGTGATTCTGCAACACATCTTGCATCATCATATCATCAATCATCATCAATCTGCGTAAAGCTAAAGTAAACAAAACAATGAAATCAAATGAATGATGTTTTTCTTGTTTTTTCCTTTCTGTGTCGGGGCGAAGAAGGATGAAGTCAACATCAGGCCAGGGTGAATGATACACCTGGGCTTGTAAAGTTACCCTGTTTACCTCAAACACAGACCAGAGATAATTGAGCGCAGACAGAAGTTACTCACATTCACTCACTTTAACACATGTTAGCGCTCACTACACACACACACACTTTGATCCACATGAACCTTGAGACGAGCTAGAACCGTTGTAATGACATGCATCACAGAGAGCAGAGACACGGAGCCCACTCAGAGGACAGACATGGAGACCTCCTCAGAGGACAGACAGCAGACAGAGACACGGAGCCACCTCAGAGGACAGACACGGACAGAGACACGGAGCCCAACTCAGAAGACAGACACGGACAGAGACACAGAGCCCACCTCAGAGGACAGACACAGAGTCCCACCTCAGAGGACAGACACGGGAGCCCGCTCAGAAGACCAGACACGGACAGAGACACAGAGCCGACCTCAGAGGACAGACACGGACAGAGACACAGAGCCCACCTCAGAGGAGCAGACACGGAGCCCACCTCAGAATCTGGACAGAACACGGAGCCCACCTCGAGAGGACAGACACGGAGCCACCGTCAGAGGACAGACACGGGAGCCACGCTCAGAGGACAGCACGGGAGCGGCACCTCAGAGGACAGACATCGGACAGAGACACGGAGCCCACCTCAGAGGACAGACACGGAGCCAGCCTCAGAGGGACTGTTCAGTCTATACACTCGTACAAGGTGGGTCAGTCTATACACTCCTAACAGAAGCAGGACAATCAAAACAACCCTATCCTCGTCCATATCCAAACCCCCCGGTTTTCTTTTTAACAAGCCGCTGGGCCGGAAACCCATAGTGTTCCAACTCTCTCTGTGTACACAGGCCACAGAGAAGAGAGGGGAGAAGTAGGAGATGGGAGAAGGGAAAGGGAGAGAGAGGAGGAATGGGAGAGAGAGGGGAGAAGCGAGAGGGGAGGAAGAGGAGATGGGAGAAGGGAAAGGGAGGAGAGGAGATGGGAGAAGGGAAAGGGAGGAGAGGAGATGGGAGAAGGAGAGGGGAGAAGATAGGGGAGAAGAGGAGATGGGGAGAAGAGAGGGGAGAAGAGGAGATGGGAGAAGGGAAAGGAAGGAGAGGGGAAGAGAGGAGGAGAAGGAGAGGGGAGGAGGAGGGGAGGTTTCATGCATACTCTCTGCGTCTCGCTTATGTGGGCAGCCGCTTAAATGGCGAAACGTGTCTAGACGCTCGCGGCGGCCTGGGTCTGTGTTTTTCCTCAACCAAACCACAATTACACCGCCAGACACACTCAGGCTTTAAACCAATCCAGGGCTTAGGCACTAACTCTCTCGTCTCTCTGTTTATCTCTCTCTCTCTCGTCTCTCTTCTCTCGTCTCTCTCTCTCTCTCTATTTATCTCTCTCTCCTATTTATCTCTGCTCTCATTCACATTTATGCATCTCTCGTTCTTCTTCTCCTATTTATCTCTTTCTTCCATTTTATCTCTCTCTCTTCTCTCTCTGTTTATCTCTCTCTCTCCTCTCTATTGTTTATCTCTCTCTGCTCTTCTATTTAGTCTCTCTCCTGCTTCCATTTATCTCTCCTTCTCTCGTCCATTTATCTCTCTCTCCTCTCTAGTTTTATTTCTCGCGTCTCTTCTTTATTTATCTCGTGTCTCTCCTCCGGTCGTCTATATCGTCGTCTTCCTATTGTTCTCTCTCTCTCATTTATTCTTTTTAGTCTCGTCTCTTTCTCCATTTGAATCTCTCTCTTCGGTCGTGCCATGTTATCGCTCTCTCTCGTCTATTTTCTCGTCTCTGCTCCTCTCTGCCATTTTATGCTCTCTCTCTTCTCTCTATTTGTATTCGTCTTCTCTCTCTCTCTCTGTATTTTTATCTCGGTCTCTCTTCTCTCTTTGTGTCTCATCCATTTATCTCTTCTCCTCTCTCTCTATTTATCTGCTCTCGTCGTCCATCGCATGTTATTCCTCTCTGCTTCTCGCAGTTTCTCTCCGGTCGGGTCTCTCTCTCTCGGTCTTTCCAATTTCTCTCTCTCTCTTCCTGTTTTTTTCTCGCCTTGCCTTCCATGCCTTCCTTGCCTGTCTTTCCTTCTATCGGTGCTGTGACCGAAATTTTTGGCATCGGCCCTCGTTGCGTGGTCTGTCGTGGCTTCTGAAGGCGTTGTTGTTCTTCAGGAGTAGGGAGTTATGAGGGTCGCGTGCTTGACCAGTCCAGGATGGCTGACTTGTCTAGATTCAACAGTGCCATCCGTAGTGTCCCGACAGAAAAACTATTACATAAAGTTACTTTTCACTCTTACAACTATGGCCTCATCAAATCGTAACGCACAGGTGGATGTGAAGGGGAGAGATTTTATCTCCTCTGCTTAAATGCTGCTCCGTTTTTTAACAGGTTTGTGGATGCTGGGTGCCCCATGTTTACCTCAAGAAGTCTTCCTTATTAAAACTCAAACGTACGTGTCCTGGGGTGCTGTTTTAGAGCATTATAGGACACTCTAGCAGGCTGATAATAATTAACAACTGTCAGACTATTAGGTAGAGGTCAGCTCCGCTCTTCGTAGTCATGTGGTCGATTTAGGGGGGAAGGGAGGCAGGTAGGCCTAGTGTGTGTAGGCGTTGGACTAGGCTAACCAGGGCAGAGGTGAGCCTAGTGGTTAGGGTGGGTTGGAGGCTAGCTAACCAGCAAGGGTAGGCGCTAGTGGTTTAGACGTGTTGGACTAGTAACCAACAGGTAGGGACTAGTGGTTAGAGTGGTGTGGGCTAGTCACCGAGGCAGGTAACGGGTAGTGGTTAGAGGCTTTCGGACTTAGTAACGCAGCCATGGGTAGCCTAGTGGTTAGAGG